>NC_091441.1:72026103-72306103 GCF_964237555.1 Oryctolagus cuniculus
TGAACAACATGCTCCTTATTGAACAGTGGGGCATACAAGAAACCAGAAGAGAAATCAAAAAATTTTCTGGAATTGAATGAAGACAATACAAGATATCAAAACTTAAGGGATATGGCAGAAGCAATGTTAAGAAGAAAGTTTATAGCAATTAATGCCTACATCAAAAAAATGGAAAGGCACCAAATAAATGATCTATCAATGCATCTCAAGAACCTAGAAAAATAACAGCAAACCAAACCCAAAATTAGTAGGAGAAAAGAATTAAAATTAGAGAAGAAATAAACAAAATTGAAACAAAAAACAGTACAAAAGATCAGCAAAATGAAGAGCTGTTATTTTTTGAAAAAAAAAAAAAATTGACACACCATTGGATCAACTAACCAAAAAAAAGGGAAGACCCAAATCAATAAAATTAGAGATGAAAAGGAAAATTTAACAAATACCACAGAAATAAAAACAGTCATCAGAAATTACTACAATGAGCTGTATACCACCAAATTGTGAAACCAAAAGAAATGGATAGATTCCTGGACACATAAAATCTACATAAATCAATACCCTAATGCTTTCCTGACTAGGACTTTTCTGTCACTATTAATGAATGGTAAACTTAATCATTTTATTTAGACATCTTATTGGTTTTCCTCTTTTCACAGTTTCAATTTTTAGTAACTATATTGGTCTTTTCTGTGTTGATGTCATATTTTTTGCTATTTTAATAAATACAGGTTATTATAGTTTAAAAAAGACTTTAGCAATACAAGTTCACTGAATTTTATTTAAGATTATATACTGAGTGGTTCTTGAAATGATTACATGTAATGTAATGATTACATGTAATATTTAATTTTTGTCAGATTTCTTAAGAAACATTTTACCAGGTGTAATTATTTTGCATCTTTCTGTCAACTTTGTTTTCAATCCACCAGACTTACTTCCTCTGTTTTTGCACTGTATTTCTTTTCATCACAGGTTTTTGAAGAACAGTCAATCAACTGCTGAAGGAATAGACTGATCTCCATCAAGTTACTCATTAATTGGGACTGGCATTGTGGCATAGTGGTTAAGGCTGCCAACTGAGATGCCGACATCCCATCTGGGTTCCAGCTCGAGTCCCAGATACTCCCTTTCTGATTCAGCTCCTTACTGATACACATGGGAAAGCAACAGAAGATGGCCCAAGTGCTTGGGCCCCTGTACTCACGTGGGTGACCTGGAAGAAGCTCCTGGCTCCTGCATTAAGACCGGCCCAGCTCCAGCCTTCGTTGCATTTGGGGAGTGAGCCAGTGGATGGAAAATTTTTCTGTCTCTCCCTCTCTCTTTCTCTGTAAATCTGACTTTCAAATAAATAAATAAATCCTTTTTAAAAAATGTTACTCATTAATTTAAAAATCTGTTATTTTATTCTACTGAGAGGTCCAAAAATTATACACTGGTGCTAGTTACTGTGCCATCAAGTTGAACAGAAGTTTGCACTCATTATAAGCCATTGATCAATACAATGCCACAGGCCAATGGCTATGAAGCAGAGGTCTGTGCCCTACACCATAGCAGTCTCACTGGGTATGGTTAACTCTCTGCATGTTAGGAAAGCAAGCTCTTATGCACTGCCTCTCATCCTCTCAGCTCATCTTTCACTCCAGCTATTTCCATGGCAACCAGCTTCATGTAAGTATAACCTGATAACATCTTATATTTCTCATTGTCTGCACCAGGGTTTCTCCGACTTAATACAACCAGGAAAAACAAGGATGTTAACATCCCAGCAGGCAGCCAATGACCAAGGGAGAGC
Organism: Oryctolagus cuniculus; assembly: GCF_964237555.1. Lineage (NCBI taxonomy): Eukaryota > Metazoa > Chordata > Mammalia > Lagomorpha > Leporidae > Oryctolagus > Oryctolagus cuniculus. The sequence continues at coordinate 72,027,896 of NC_091441.1, forward strand.
AAGAACTGATGCATAAATACTCCCCTCTTCCTTTCCACAGGCAATAATTTTGTGTTTCTTGTGCAGATTTGCAAATGGTCCTGGTAGCACCCAGGGAGCCCCTGGAAGGAAACAACACAGTAATTAGCTCTTAAGCTAACTATTTTCCCCTCACTGTTTCCAGTCCTCCTTCATAGTCCTTAGGGTCATTTCCCAAGCAAGTTACTGTCTGCAAGCTCTGTCTCAGGCTCTGCTTTCCTGGAGAAGGCCACACTAAGACAGTGATGCTAGACCTGGGCTTGGCAAGTTGAGTCTAAGTTCTCCAAGTGGAGACATAAGAAAAGAGTATCACAGGCAAAGGGGAAAGAATGAATGAAGGAAACGAGGCATGATGAGTACAAGATGGGTTTGGGGATCAGCAGGACACTGCTGCGGCTGAAACACGGGGGATACAGAGAGCATGAGGAGGAGAAAATGACAGGAGGGAAGGTTTGTTGATCGAGAAGTTCCTCTCAGAGATATACTGAACTGAGTGCACTGAAGGCATTATCACCCGAAGTGATGTTTGCTGTTTGTTTTTCATCTCAAGTTTCCACGTTGTTTTTCATCTCTGGGAAACCAGTATCCCCTGGACTGGATGGTAACTTTGAGCCATAAAATTCAGACAAAATTGAATGCATGTATGCAAGTTCAGATCCTGGAAAATAAAATTGCTTGTAGCATGTGTATCATCTGTGAGTGAGTAAAATGACTTTAAACTCATCTCATTTGACCAAAAGAGGGGGACCCTGAAAAATGTCAAGGAAGTAAGAAAATGGCAATGAATTCTGTGATATCCATTAACATTACAAAGAAGTTGCAGTGCATTTTTATTGTTTTATTATTATGAATAACAGTTTTTTAAGTGGAAAAAAAGAGCAAAGGCATTTCAATGGAGAACAGATAGTCTGCTCTATAAATGGTATTAGAACCCCTGGATCCATATACAAAAATATGAATCTCAACACAGACTATATGTACTTTATAAAAATCAAGTCAATATGGATCATAGGCCTAGATGAATAGCACAAAACTGTAAACCTCTTAGATGATAACATAGCAAAATATTTAGGCGACCTTGGTTTTGGTGATGATATATTAGAAACAACACCAAAAGCATGATCCATGAAAAAAATATGATTTTATTAATATTAATTAAAATTGTTAAAGGCACTGAGATATACAAAGAACACTTAAAATTCAAACATAAAACAATTGATTTAATTTCTAAATTAAATTTCTAAATTAAAGAGACCTGAACAGATATTTTACCATGTCAACAGGGATCTGCACATTTAAGCAGCAAGACACCAGTACACACTCCAGAACTCCAAAAATCTGAAGCACCGGCAGCAGCAAATACTGGGGAGGATGTGGGGAAATAGGGATTCCCATTCATTTTCAATCCAAGTACAAAGTGGTACAGCCACTTCTGAAGACAGTTTAGAAGCTTGTTTAAAAAAAAAAAAAACTACACATGTTCTAACCATGTCACTCAGCAGTGGCACTCCTTGGCATTTGCCCAAAGGAACTGAAAATTTATGTTCATACAAAAACCTGCACACAGATGTTTATAGCAACTTTATTCATAAGTGTCCAAACTTATAAGCAACCAAGATGTTCTTCAATAACCGAATAGATCAGCAAACTGGATAATAGAAATAATGCAGTAAATATAAATAAGCTAGAAATACATGAGAAGACATTGGGAAAACTTAAACACATACTGTTAAACAAAAAATGCCAATATGCACACTACAGACTGTAGGATTCCGAGTATATGGAATTTTGGAAAAGACAAAACTATGGAGATAATTAAAAAGATCCAGCCTTTTCAGGATCTCTGGGGGGAAAAGGCCTCGAGGGAAGTCAACGTATTCTATAAGATACCAGAATGGTAGATGCCTGTCATTATGCATTTTGCATAACTCTTAGAATGTATAAGACCAACAATGAAGCCTAAACAATGAACTTTCTTGTACTTACAATGACTCATCAGTTGTAACAGTGCACCAGGATATTTCAGTAGCAGAAAAAATTCCTGCAAGATCCACGCATTCCCATCTGCTCATTTCAGAGGCAAGACCCCTGCAAGCTAGACCTGTAGAGTAACCTGTTCCCTTGTCCTTTTGGTGACACAGACATGACTCTTCTTCTGACTTGGGCCCAGGGCTCTTTCTGCTCCTCCAAGCAAGCACCTCAACAGAGCCACCTGGCTGATGTCATTTAGTGTACCCCAGGCTTCCTCCACGACACTGTTTATTTATTCCTAATGGAGGCAGAAAACAGGCTTAAGGTGAGCAACATATTAGTATTCCCAATTCTAAAAGGAAGAACCAAAAACTGTTATTGCAATGAACCAAGACATGATTAATGACAACAGTTGTAAGCCCCCTCCACAGAGTCCAAGAGACCAACTGAGAGAAATGGCTGCTTCAATACTACCCTTTAACTCAGCTTCCTCCATATGAATTTCAGATTTACCTACTAAAACTAACATAATCATAGATTCTTAATGTGGGGCATTTTTACTGAAGGGAATTGCAAAAGAGAATGTTGAATACATTTATAGGGACTGTTTGGTGCTCTGGTAGTGAGGAGATCCAAATCCAGGAAGTACAGCCATGTCTTCTATTAACACCTTCATGCCTCAGTATTTCGTTTTGTTTTGTTTTGTTTTGTTTTGAGACCAGAAGCAGAAGGAAACACCATGCATGACTGCATATCAAAGGAAGAAATTTCCATAAATCTCCAGCTCCACACAATGGTAAATGCTCCTCTCCTTTCTGAGCTGAATCCGTGTCTGGCATGGCAGCTGGCAAAGGGAAAGTTGTAACATTAGGTTTGTTCTGCCTAGGTGAGAAATTGCATTCATCTCAGGGCCTGTAAAGCGGAGAGAGAAAGCACTGGAATTTCTGAATCTGGGAATCAAATAAATTGCCAATTTTACTCTCATGCTGCAAGTGGTATTACTTGAGCTACAGATTGCTTATTTGCAGGAACAATAACAAAGTTAGGAATTTGGCCTTTGAGGGGAAGAAGTCATGCTTCAAATGTCCTCTTTTACCCTTAGTTAAACATACTTTCTCCTTTTCAGGAATAAGGAGTGGAAAACGGTTTGGTTTTTTTTTTTTTTTTTTTTTTTTTTTTTGAAACTTAGAAGAATAAGAAAAGCTGACATAATTATAAAGGAATAGCACTTTCTCTCAATGTCACTCATTTTACGAATGGTCTGTGAGATGAAAGAATGAAGTGACTGCCAAGCAGTAAAAACTGATGTTGGTTAACATCTTTTCCTCTGCCAATCCTTTTCTAGCTCATGCACCTTCCCATTCTCTGAACATCTACAGTAATTATTAGTGCACTGTGAAGTTTCATGCATTCCATTTTGCCATCAAAGAAAAACAAGTTTAGAGTTTGAAAAATCCCATAAAGTGGCTTTGTGGTGTAACAGGTAAAGCCTCTGCCTGTGATGCCAGCATCCCATATGTCCATTAGTTGGAATCCCAGCTGCTCCACTTCTGATCTGGCTCCTTGCTCATGGCCTGGGAAAGCAGCTGAAAAAGGCACAAGTACCTGGGCCTCTGCCACCCACATAGGAGAACTAGAAGAAGCACCTGGATCCTGGTTTCAGCCTTGCCCAGCTCTGGCCATTGCAGCCACCTAGGGAGTGAACCAGCAGGTGCAGGATCTCTCTCTCTCTCTCTCTCTCTCTCTCTCTCTCTGTCTCTCCATCACTCTCTGTGACTCTGATTTCAAATAAATAAATATATATTTAAAAAGAAAAGAAAACATAAAATAAAAAAGTCTCAAAATCTTAAGACTCTCGAAAATATTAAGTGATTAACAGTGCTTCACAGAGAAGACTAGGAAGCAAACCTGGTATCCAGCCAAGGCTCTGATGTCTTTGAAAGCAGGGGTCCAGGTCTCTGCCAGTGGATGTCTGAGGTCCTTAAGAACAGGAGCCAGGCCTTAAGCCACAGCCTCTTCCTGTGTCCCTCCTGAGCCCATAACAGGAGCAGGGCTCAAGGCAGGTGCTCAATGAACACATGTGATTGTCAATGTTCTGGAAGCAAAATTCCAGTAAATTAGATGTCTTCTCTCCACATAATCAAGGTGTGGCAGATTTTTCTAAATAGTCTTGCAAAATAGTCCATAATCAACACACAAATGCAAATTTTTACTTGGGTGAGGAAGAGAGCTATACAGACTTCAGAAAAGTAAATGTCCTAATGCTTCATATAAACTACAATCTAAGGCCAGTAAAAATGTTTTTACTCTTAAGAACCCAGTGGGTTTAAAACTGAAATCCAACTGTGATTTCAGATCTCTGTAACAGAGAGGCAGTTGTGACAACTGATCATCACAAATCATCAAGTCTATCCCTTTATGTCTCCCCTGGGCATCAACATTAGCCTCTCCCTATTTCGGAAATCCAGGAAGAATCATGACACTGTGAAACAGGTCCCCAGAGCCCCAGCACTCCATGCCCACTCCATTAATTGTCATGAGCCTGACGCTCACCTCACACAGCAGGTGTTCTTGATGATAAATCTTCATTTATTAGCTGTCCCACCCTGCCAGTCACCCAGGCTTTAACTCCAATATACCATACCTGCCAGACATCTGCTTTTGTTAGAACATGTGATATACAACATCTGGATTTGAGCATAAGCACAAGGAAAATTGAAATTGAGGTTTGGCAAAACCACTTACTGAATTCAATAATTTAGGTGTGGATTAAGACTGTAGGTGTTACTATTCCTATTTCAAAAGAGTCTCCTGTAAATTCCAAATGTTCATTTTCCTGAGAAAAGGCATGAAGGCCATTGTGCTCTTGATTACCTACAGTGACGCATATCCCTGGAATTCACATGCCCATTCGCACTGTGCCCTCCAGAGGAAGTGTCCATCTAAAGCCACCCAGCAATGATTTGCTAAAAGTAGATCGTCGTGCTTTATATCAGGTTCCTAAGTATTTTCTCTTTTCTTCATCGTTCTTTTAATTTCAAAAATTTATTTTTCAAGTTTGCTTCCATAACAATTTTATGAAACAATTTGAGAGCATTTGGGGATGCTCTTATTCATTACAGAAAAAATTTCATCATTAGCATTTTTGTATGTTAGTATGTAAGAAAGGCACAAAATTCCTAGTGGCAATAGGAAGCTAAGAAAAATGAGAAAGGTTTGTGCTTGAAAAGTGAAAATTGGCATAATGTACATAGTTAAATGTAAGGAATATTCGAAGATAAGCTTTGATTTCAATAGTCTAACTGTATTTCTATATAATTATAAAAGCTTTACAAAACTGTTATTCTCTCAGGAGCCAGTTATATGTGTTTTATAACTAACTGAAAAATAAATAGATGTTATAGATAAGAAATAAGCTGCAGTGGCAGGCATTGTGGCACAATGGGTTAAACTGCTTAGGACCCACATCCCACATGGGAGCACCAATCCGACTTCTGATTCCTCTGCTTATGATCCAATTTCCTGATCATGCATCCTTGGAGGTGGCAGATGACAGCTCAATAGCTTGTACCCCACCACTTTTGTCAGAGACATGGGTCAACTGGTGGTTGATATTCTCTCTCTCTCTTTCTCTCTCTGCCTTTCAAGTAGATGACATTTAAAAAAATAATAAAAAATGATGATCTACAGATTGGGAGAAAATTTTAAAAAAATTTTAACATTATTAATATTTAATAAAATCGTGTCTATCTAGATTATAATAAGAGACATATTCCTTGAGTTCCTAGATGAAATGGGACCTTAGATCAGAAGTTTAAGAAAACACAAAGTTTTTATTTAAATCACTAAAATATGACATGTTCACAATAGATCATTTCTGAGAAGTCATTTTTATACAAGAACAAAATGATTGCTATGTATATACTTTTTTTTTTTTTTTTTTGACAGGCAGAGTGGACAGTGAGAGAGAGAGACAGAGAGAAAGGTCTTCCTTTGCCATTGGTTCACCCTCCAATGGCCGCCACGGCCCGGCGCACCGTGCTGATCCGATGGCAGGAGCCAGGTACTTATCCTGGTCTCCCATGTGGGTGCAGGGCCCAAGGAGTTGGGCCATCCTCCACTGCACTCCCTGGCCACAGCAGAGAGCTGGCCTGGAAGAGGGGCAACCGGGACAGAATCCGGCGCCCCGACTGGGACTAGAACCCAGTGTGCCGGCGCCGCAAGGCGGAGGATTAGCCTAGTGAGCCGTGGCGCCGGCCCATACTTTTCATCATTCTTTGCAGATGTGTTAATTCACAGGGTGAGGGAAAGATAGAATTTACACAAATGCAAGATGTGAGAAATCCCTGTGTTATTTTATACTGGTTCTCATTAATTTACTCGCAGGTAAGTAATTTTTGTATTATTGTTACCTAGAGATTTTTTCCTCAATTACCACTACTCATCCTCATCTCAAACACAATGCATTTCAGAGTCATTAACTGCCTAATTTATAGTGAGCTTGAATCTCCTTCAAAGCCAGACCATTTCAGAGGAAGCTACCTTCTGGGGAGGTGGTATTATTTTAATTATTTATTTGAAAGGCAGAGAGAGATGGGTAGAGAAATAGAAATCTTCCATCTTCTGGTGAATTCTCCAAATACCTGCAATAGCTGTACCAGGTCAAACCATGAGCCTGGAACTCAATCTGTGTCTCTCATGTCGGTATCAGGGACCCGAGTACCTGCTGTATCCCAGGGTGCACATTAGCAGGAAGCTGAATGGAAAGCTGAGCCAGGGCTCTAACCCAGAGCTGAGCCAGGGCTCTAACTCTGGTGAATTCTCCAAATACCTGCAATAGCTGTACCAGGTCAAACCATGAGCCTGGAACTCAATCTGTGTCTCCCATGTCGGTATCAGGGACCCGAGTACCTGCTGTATCCCAGGGTGCACATTAGCAGGAAGCTGAATGGAAAGCTGAGCCAGGGCTCTAACCCAGACACTCCAACAGGAGATCCAAGCATCCTGAACAATATGCTCAACAACCCCTACCCTGCTCCCCAGCCACCACCGCACACACATGTTTTATCACTCAAGGCTCACGTCAGAGAGAAGTTATAGGAGCAACTTCTATTTCTATCCTAAATAAAAATTGTGCAAGACAGAAAAAAAAAAACTTTTTTGACACACCGCTTTTCTGAAATAACCTTATATTTGTTATTTTTCTTTCATTCAACAATTTTAGTAAAAAGACAAAATAAATGTTATTTTAATATCTGACATTGACATGTTTGTAGCTATGACTATTTTCATAACTAGAAATCACCTAAATAAAAGATGAAAATTCTTCTCATTATTCAGTTATTTTATCATTAGTTAAAAGCCCAGTCATTTGATTTAATGTTTCATTTTTTAAGTTGTTTGATCTTTAAATTTACAATTTTTGTGTTTCTAAATATATACTTTAAAAATTTGTTTGGAATTATAATAGATGTTTTTAAATTTTTAGTTGACAAAAGCTGTATTTTTTTTTTTTTCTGATGGGCAGAGTGGACAGTGAGAGAGACAGAGAGACAGAGAGAAAGGTCTTCCTTTAATGTTGGTTCACCCCCCCCCCCCCAATGGCAGCTGCAGCCAGCATGCTGTGTACTGTGCTGATTTGAAGCCAGGAGCCAGGTGCTTCTCCTGGTCTCCCATGCGGGTGTAGGGCCCAAGCACTTGGGGCATCTTCCACTGCACTCTGGGCCACAGCAGAGAGCTGGATAGGGAGAGGAGCAACTGGGACAGAATCCGGTGCCCTGACCGGGACTAGAACTCCTGGGTGCGGGCGCCACAGGCGGAGGACTAGCCTGTTGAACCGCAGCGCCGGCCTGTATATTTTATGATATAGAAAGAACATGACATTTTGAAATATGTGTACATTTAAGAATGCTACAAAGTTAATTGAAGCATAATTATCTTATTACTTTTATTTATTTTTTAGAAGAGTTGGTTTTTTTGAAATTTTTTAAAATTTTCATTGATGTTTAACAGATTCAATGTGATTTTGTGGATACAATTCCAAGAACATAATGATAGACCCTTCTTCCCCAAGCTCAATCACTACCACATATGCAAAATCACTCAGTTGTTTCTATCTAAATTTAGGAGGAAAGCTGTCTCAGACGTATCTGCTTTAAGTTAGTCCGATTTTAAGTGCTGATATTTGTGCACCAGGTCAAATAATATAAGATTTGTCCCTTGTAATGATGACAATTTAGTTTTTAAAATATCTCCAGCTTACCAAGAACTATTTCAGATGATTTATTACTTTTTCATTCCATGTTTTAAAAATTAAATCTCTTCATGATAAATATTGGTTTTAAAAATCAATGCGAGTATCAAAAAGACAAACATCATATATTTTCCCTGATTTGTAATAACTGCTATACAGAGTACAAAAAAAGTATTTATATATATATAATATATAGGTGAAAATGACATTTTAAGATTTGGTTATTGTTTACAGTCCTTGTGTATACTCCTGAAGAACAACAGTTTTTTGACTTACTATTTGTTGAATTCCTTATTTAATGGAGGGTTAAGTTTGTGTTTATAAAGAAAATTGAAAGCAGGTTTTGATAAAATAAGGGTAAAAAAGGCAGAGGGAAGGTGGGAGCAAGGAAGGAAGGAAAGGTGGGGTGAGAAGTATCATTATGCTCTTAAAACTGTATATATGAAATACATGAACTTGGTTCCCTTTATATAAATTAAAAAAAAAAACAATAATCATGAGTTTCAAATTCTCCCACTAAGTTGTATAGACAAGTATGTGTATACTTCTATTTTTTGCAATACAATAGAGGAAAGTAAAGGTTCAAAGGGACATTAAAAAATCATTTTCAAAGCTATTTTGAACTATGCCAGTGGAAAATACAGTTTCATTCATCTATCTCTCAAATTTAGCAAGCTTTTTAGCAAGCATTTTCATAGTTTGAAGATCGAGGTTTCTCTAGCAACAGTAATGCAAACTGTAAAAACACAAAAAAGCATGAGAAAAGGTTATTAAACCAGAGCTATCATCTCTCCTGTCACCTCAGCTGATAAATCATTCTTAATTCCAGGGGAGTCAGAGATGACTCTGCAGTTAGGCAACCTGAGAGACATTCTTGACTCCTCTGTCTCCTTTACACTCAATTCTATTTAATCAACAACTGATTTCACTCCAGAGTTTATCTATATCCACTCTGTGGCCATCATTAACCTCATGCATTCAATGCCAACTTCATGTGGTCAGCTGGTCTCCACCACCTACTCTTGATCTCCTCTTTATTATTCCACTGTATCCAGAATTATCTTTGATATGGAAGTCTGGTCATGCCATCCACATATTTAAAACAATGACAATAAATTACAATCTCCAATGATGTCAGTGGCTTACTAGTATTCTAATGTCCGGGATATAAAGTACAAACACTTCACCAGATCTCTGACCCCTACACTGTCTGTCTGTGTCCTCCAGACTCACCACGGCTGGACTTCTTCATTCTCCCTGGTCACTGTCACATGGGCCTTCCCAAAGGCACCCTCCATGCCTTCCTCTTTCCTGTCACAGGGATTACCCATGAACTGCTTTCTGAATTGCTGTCCTCACTATCAAAACTCCATTAATTTCTCTACATCTTGTACCTCTCATCTCAAGTGTCACTCCTCAGAGAAGCAAGTCTGACACCCTGGACTAAATCAGATCTCTGTTTTATGCTCCTGAGGTATCATATCTTTCTTTACATAGTAATCACAGCTATAATTTCACCATTTTTCATGTGCTTTTTAAATATAGCTCTCTCCCAGTAGACTCCTTTTCCCAAGCACCAAACCCAGTCCAAAGCATTTGCTGGAAGAGCAAACAAATAATTATTGAATTTTTTTTGAATTTAAATCTTCTTGGTAATGGGGACATAGTCCTGAGTTTGCACTCCCAGTTTGGGAAACAAGGACAAATGAAAATGTAAATGCATGTGGGTCAAATGGAGGACGAAAGGCAGGTCCACGAGTGAGAGAGTCACCCCACGAGTGGGGAACTTGAGCTTTGCCTGGGCTGGTCACAGCAGATCTTACTGAGAGACCATGTGCGCAGGAACCTGAAAGCAGTAGAAGAGCCAGTCATAGGTTTCCTGGGCCAGATCACAAAGGGTCTCTATGAAAGAGTCTCCATGAAATTAAGTTCATGTTTGATTCTGAGTGAGATTACTTTCTTTAAAAAGACATACTTTGCTTTTTCAGAAGAATATTCAAGCTAATGAGTAATGGGTAATGAAAAGGTAAGATTACTTGGATTCCATTAAAACAGTCCAAAAAGAGTGGATTTGGATTCTGGATACCTTTTAAAGATAGATCCTCCAAGATGAGAAGTGTGAGAGAAAAAAGAGTCATTGATGACTGCAAGATTCTTAGCCACGGGGACGGACGAAGCTGACAATAACTGATACAAGGATGTCTGGCAGAGGTGTGTGTTGGGGAAGGAAGGAGGCAGTAGTGAAATAAATGAATAACTTGTTTAAATATAACAAATCTGAGATTTCTATATCTACAAGGATAACAAATACAGTAAGCAATCTCTGGCATTGAGCTCAATTCAGTGACTTAAGGGCAGGTATGAGGGGAAGGCTCTGTACTGAAATCTTTGTACAGTGGATATCGAGCATTCAGCAGAAAATGGACTCCAACAGAGAATTAGCTACAGTGATGTACAAGATGGTGATTCAGACCTTATCATCACATATCAAACTAAATGATTATGAAAATTCCTCTGCTTTTCCATTTTCCAGTTGGGTGACCTTTCTAATCAAATCTATAAAGTGCTCCCCAAGAGTCATCTCAATTAAATCCACTTTTTAGGGCAATCTACTCATGAGAATTACAAAATAAAGCCCAGAATTCTCAGCTTAGCATTTTTTTTTATTTTTATTTTTATTTTTTGACAGGCAGAGTGGACAGTGAGAGAGAGAGACAGAGAGAAAGGTCTTCCTTTGCCGTTGGTTCACCCTCCATTGGCTGCCGCGGCTGGCGCGCTATGGCAGGCGCACCGCACTGATCCGATGGCAAGAGCCAGGTACTTATCCTGGTCTCCCATGGGGTGCAGGGCCCAAGTACTTGGGCCAGCCTCCACTGCACTCCCTGGCCACAACAGAGAGCTGGCCTGGAAGAGGGGCAACCAGGACAGAATCTGGCACCCCGACCGGGACTAGAACCCGGTGTGCTGGCGCCACAAGGTGGAGGATTAGCCTAGTGAGCCGCGGCGCCGGCCTCAGCTTAGCATTTAAATCTGTGAAAAACATATTGCTACTGAGTGTTCCAACTACTTTAAACTACTTGTACATGTGTCATAAGCAAAGCGAATAATCCAGGCTGTGTACAAACAACCATCTCTTTCATTTGGACTCTAACATCCTAGGAAATTATTCCTCTTCCCTCCTCACTCCAGAATCAGATACCACACAACCAGGGACAGTCCTTATATCCCAGAACATGCTGAATTTATTCAAACTAGCCAATCCTGGGCTTGCTTAATCTGTCTTTTTCCATTTCTCCTTTGTAACCATAATAAAGGCCCTCACCACAGATTCAGTCTTCCCTGTGCCTCCTAATCAACCTCTGCTCCCTGTGTGGACCCCATGCCATCCATTTCTCTTGGAATCTGTGACAAAACTATTATGTTCAAAGAGGGTAATCTCATGATCTATTGGCCTTAGCATAGTTAAATAAATTTTAAAACAATATATGCTTTCTTTCTCTCTGAGTAAGTACTTAGAATTGAAACGATGGGTCATGTGAAAGATGTTAACTTTTTGAAAAATCACCACAGAAGAAAAGAAAATGATAGATTATTTTCTCTCATGAAGTTACACCTCTAAATATCCTCAAACAAATGTTAGCAAATGGAACTCAACAGATGACTATACAATATAATAGTGGAATGCATGCCATGAATGCAAGATTGATTTAATGTAAAATTCAATTAAGGGGCCAGCACTGTGGCGCAGTGGGTTAAAGCCCTGGCCTGAAGCGCCAGCATCCCAGATGGGCACCGGTTTTAGTCCCAGCTGTTCCTCTTCCAATCCAGCTCTCTGCTATGACCTGGGAAAGTAGTAGAATATGGTCCAAGTGCTTGGGCCCTTGCACCCACGTGGGAGACCTGGAAGAAGCTCCTGGCTCCTGACTTCGGATCGGCTCAGCTCCGGCCATTGCGGCTGTCTGGGAAGTAGATAGAAGACCTCTTCTGTCTCTACCTCTCTCTCTAACTCTGTCTTTCAAATAAATAAAATAAATCTTTAACAAAAAATTCAACTAATGAGATGCAAGATATCAATAGAATAAAACACAAAAATCATATGATCACTAGATGTAGAAAAAGAATTTGATAAAATAAAACATTTATCATGACAAAAATTTCTTAATAAACATTATAAGGGGATCTATAATATAAAATATCACATAGAATATCATATTGGACCAGAGCTGTGTGCAACAAGTTAAGCCACTGCTTTCAAAGATGACATTCCTTATCATAGTAATGATTTGAGTCCTGGATGCTCCACTTCTGATTCCAGAGTCTTGCTAATGCACTTGGGAAAGCAGCAGAATGGTTCTGTTATTTGGAACTCTGATACTCATCTAAGAAACCCAAATGGAGTTCTTGGCTCCTGGTTTTGGCTTGGTCTAGCCTTGACTGTTGCAGCCATTTGAGGAGTGAGCCAGTGGATAGAAGCTTTTCTCTCTCTCAAATAAAAAAAAAAATCTTTAAAATAATACATTTAAAAAATATGATTCAAGGCAGGCGCTGTGGCTCACTAGGCTAATCCTCTGCCTGCAGCGCTGGCACTCTGGGTTCTAGTCCCGGCTGGGGCGCCGGTTCTGTCCCGGTTGCTCCTCTTCCAGTCCAGCTCTTTGCTGTGGCCTGGGACAGTGGAGGATGACCCAAGTGCTTGGGCCCTGCACCTGCTTGGGAAACCAGGAGGAAGCACCTGGCTCCTGGCTTTGGATCTGCGCAGCGCGCCGGTTGTAGCGGCCATTTGGGGAGATGAACCAACGGAAGGAAGACCTTTCTCTCTGTCTCTCTCTCTCTCACTGTCTAACTCTGCCTGTCAAAAAAAAAAAAATATGATTCAAGACTAAAAACATGCCAAGGAGTACTGTTTCTATTCAGTATAGCACTGCAGGTTCTGTCAATGCCAGCAGATCGGAAAAAAATGGTATCAGGCCAGGAAAAAAGATTAAATAGACACCCAGATTGAAGAAAGAGGTAGAACTTTGCTTAAACAAAGCCCTTTCTCATATGTGGAAAATTCTATGGAACAAGCACACACATATACACACACAATATCCAAACTTCCTAGAAGTGACAAATAGGTATAGCAAGTTTTCAGGATACAAAATCACTGCAAAAATTAATTGTATCAGGGCCTGTGCTGTGCCGCAGCGGGTTAACACCATGTCCTGAAGCGCCGGCATCCCATATGGGTGCTGGTTCGAGTCCTGGCTATTCCACTTCCAATCCAGCTCTCTGCTACGGCTTGGGAAAGCACTAGAAGATGGCCCAAGTCCTTGGGCCCCTGCACCCACGTGGGAGACCTAGAAAAAGCTCCTGACTCCTGGCTTTGGATCAGCCCAGCTCTGGCCGTTGGGATCTATGGGGGAGTGAACCATCGGATGGAAGACCTTTCTCTCTCTCTCTCTGTAACTCTGACTTTCAAATAAATAAATCTTTAAAAAATTAATTGTATGGATTGTGGTAATGGTAACCTGGTTATTGTATACTTATGTCCAAATTTACCAAATTGTATATATTAATTTTGTGTGGTTTTTGTATGCTAACTATATTTCAATAAAGCTGGGAAAAAATCCAATTGTATATATATACAATAAAAACATCTGAAAATTAATTCTGAATTTACTTCATAACATCATAAAATTAATAAAAATTCTTAGGAATTAATTATTCTTAAGTGCAAGATTTATATACTGAAAATTATAAAACTTTGCTGACGAAATTACAGTATATTAAATAAATGAAGTGATGTTTTGGGCTAAATTATTTGTGGGCTCAAAATTTTTAAGATATCAGCTCTCAATAAACTGATCTATGGATTCAATACAATCCTTAACAAAATTCTACCATGCTCTTTTTCAGGAACTAGCAAGCAGGTTTTAAAATTTACATGAAATCACCTATATTAGGCAAAATAATTTTTAAAAAGAACAAAGTTGGAGATGTTCACTTCTTAATTTTAAAATTTATTATTAAGGGGACTACACTGTGGCACAGTGGGTAAAGCCTATGCCTGCAGTGCCGGCATCCTATATGGGTGCTGGTTTGAGTCCCGGCTGCTCCACTTCCATTCCAGTTCTCTGCTATGGCCTGGGAAAGCAGTAGAAGATGGCCCAAGTCCTTGGGACCCTGCACCCATGTGGGAGACCCGGAGGAAATTCCTGGCTCCTGGCTTTTGATCAGCGCAGCTCCGGCTGTTGCGGCCACTTGGGTAGCAAACCAGTGGGTGGAGGAACTCTCTCTCTCTCTCTCTCTCTGCCTCTCCTTCTCTCTCTATTTAACTGTGACTTTCAAGTAAATAAGTAAATCTTTAAAAAAATTATGAAGCTACAATTATCAGGACAATATGGTACTGGCAGAAGGGTAGACATACAGATCATTGTAACAGAATTGAGAACCTAGAAACAAATCTCTGTATTTAACTGATGGTTGAGAAAGTTGCCCGGACAATTCAAGAATGGAAATGATATTCTATTCTGCATATGGTGCTGAGAAAATTGGATATTCACCTACAAAAAGATAAACTTAAACCTTCATTTTTTTATCATATATAAAGATTAATTCAAAATGGGTGAAATATTTAAATGTAGGAGCCAAATAAATAAACAATAGCTTCTTTTTTTAAGATTTATTTATTTATTTGAAAGTCAGAGTTACACAGAGAGAGGCTAGGTGGAGAGAGAGGTCCTCCATCCATTGGTTCACTCTCCAATTGGCTGCAATGGCTACAGCTTAACCAATCCAAAGCCAGGAGCCAGGAGCCTCCCCCAGGTCTCCCATGCAGGTGCAGGAGCCCAAGGACTTAGGCCATCCTCCACTGATTTCCCAGGCCATACCAGAGAGCTGGATCGGAAGTGGAGCAGCCAGGTCTCAAACTGGTGCCCATATGGGATGCCAGCACTTCAGGCCAGGGTGTTAACCTGCTGCACCACAGCACCGGCCCTAAGAATAGTTTCTTCTTTTGTTAGAAAACGCAGAAAGAATATCTTTGAAGCTTCATGTTAGGCAAAAAGTTCTATATATGACAACAAAAGCATAACCCATAAACTTTAAAAAAATATAAAATGGACCCAAGTCCAATTTAATCTTTTAGATTTCAAAAGATACCAAGAAGAAAATGAAAAGAGAAATCCCAGAGTAAGTGAAAATATTTGCAAAACAGTTACTCAAAGAAAAGAAAGGCAAACAATCCAACTAAAAATGGACAAAAAATATGAGAAGGCATTTCAACAGCTAATAATCACATTAAATAATGTTTAACATAATTAATCATTTAGGAAATACATGTAAAAACTACTCACTAGAATGATGGAACTGTAATAAATCAAATAGACAATGAAAAATATAGATAAGGAAAGAGAATTTAGAGCCCTAAATGTAAAATGGGAATGTAAAATAGCACAATCATTTGGGTAAGACAATTTGATAGTGTCGCTCCCCCTCTTCGTGGAGGAACGACACAGGACCCTGCGCTGTTCTCTCGTCTGCTCGGCCCTCCCCGGGTTTGCTGCTGGTTCTTCCCGGGTTGGCTACTATCCCTTCCACCTCCGTGGAAGGGCAGTTCCCCCTGGCCACATTCCCCACTTCCGCAGGGGAGCGGCACACCGCCGGCCGGCTTTCTCGGGGGCTGCACGGGTTCCCTTAGATGTTCCCCATAGATGTTCCCGGTGCATGCCGTTTCTCTCCTCCTTTATAGTCCTCCTCCGCCAATCCCAACTCGGCTGCCCACACGCCGAGTACGCTGCTCTCCAATCAGGAGCAAGTCCTACAGTTAATTGGTTGAACTGGAGGCAGCTGTGCGGAAGCTGTTTACTTCTCTCCCAGCGCCATATTGTGGGAGAGCAGATGCATAGAATAAGTCTTAATTCCAGTAACTCAGTCCAGTCCGGGCTGCTCCCCACATGATAGTTTCTAGAAAAGTTATATGCAAAACTGCCACAGAACTTACCAATTCCATTCCTAGGTATCTGTTTAAAAGTAATTAAAACATACACACATACAAAGACATGTGGACAAATGTTTATAGAATCATTATTCAATATTTATATTATATAGTACAAGTGTATTCAGCAAATAAATGGGTGGACTAAATGTGATATATCCATACAATGGAATGCTATTCAACAACTAAAGGAAAACACAGACATATGCTACATCATGGATGAACCTCAAAAACATGCTAGGGGAAGGAAACCAGGCAGTAGAGACCACATAGTAGGCAATTTCATGTTTATAAAATGTACACAAAAGGCACATTTACATGGGTATAAAGTACATTAATGGTTGTCTGGAGCCAAGGATGGGACTGGGGATTAATTCTAAATGAATGTAAGGAATCTCACCAAGGGGGATGGAAATATCCTAAACTGACTTACTGTGCAAGTTGACAGCTAGGTAAAATTACTGAACATTGCTAATTGAATAATACACTAGAAGTGTGGAACTTAATATCTCTCTCTATAAAGCTATTAAAAAGAAAACTTCAATGTGGTTATGTTGTTTTAAATTACCACCAGCAGTGAATAAGAATTCCATTGCTTTTACGTCTTTGCCAAAACTTGGTAAGATTATTTTTAAAGTTCAGCCATTCTCGAATGTGTAGAGGCACTTGGAGCATGCAATCAGAGTCATGCTAAACTTGTCATTTCTGATGTCAGGTTTTACCCACCCTTGTGTTCTGGTTCCAGCCCACATGTTTGTGGGGGAGGCTGAATCCAGAAAGGCCTCCAGGGACTACCTAAGCCTGCCTTGAATTTGAAAACCTGTCTTTAAGTTTCAAATCCCTGGAGGTAAACGACCCAGCCCCAGGGCACTTCTGCCTATTATACCATTAAGGTGGTATAACAGGAGTGGCTAAAACCCTTTTGCATCACATCACCCCACCCCTTGCCGGCTTCCACTCCCTTTTACAATAAAGTGAGATCCTGCTTCAACTGGGCTCCACCACCGCATCTGATTGTCCTCCCGGAAGGCTGAGTGGTGGGTGGCGCAGTTCCCCTCCTCCGCCTAGGCAAGCTGCGAGCAGCCTGCCTAATTCTCCGGCGGTGAGGAGGAAGAGGCACCGCATTTGTTGTGTTCTCTTTTCATTTGTTGTATGACTGATCTGATTACTTTCCTATTCATCCTATTTTTGGTGAGTGATTTTCTGTTGTTTGTAACCAAGAATGCTGGACAGGATATTTTCTTTCCTTTTTTAAAATTTAAGATTTATTTATTTATTTATTCGTTTATTTGTAAGTCAGGGTGGCAGAGAGGGAGTGTTAGGCAGGAAGTTAGGTATGAGCTTATGTGTGTGTGACAAAAGCCTCCAGAGAAGACTTCCAAGTCCAGCATATGCATCAACATCTCAAAAGTTATCCCGATAATGCTTCAGGGGCAGCCCAGTGTTTGCATCCTGCCCTGCCCCCTTCTACCTGATAACCTGCCATGCGGAGATGCCTTGCCTGACAAATCTTCCACTGTCTCCCAGATGCAGCCCAGTATCTGCATTTCAAACACCCTGCTCCGGATCCCCATTCTCCAGGGGGTCCTGCTCACCCTTCCTCTGAACCCAGGATGGCCCCAGCTAGGTTTCCTCCTGTCTGATACCTTCAAGGAAAAACTCAGATAGGAGCTTCTTAGTATTTACAGCCATAAAATCCTCTGTTTCAGGAGGAAATGTGTGAAGACAGAGACCCATCTCCTTAAAACCCCCTGGCCTCAACCAGACCAGCCTCAACCAGCCCTCTGCCTCTCTGCTGAGCGGCCCACCTGGCCTGGTCAGGTGGGTAATCTTGAGCGATAGATTTCAAACCCCACTCAGCCCCCAGATATCAGGGCCTTTCTCTATGCTCACCTCCAGCTGAGATTCATAGGGGAAGGTGAGGGCACATCTTATCCTCCATTGCTTTCTGCCTTCTTCCTCCTCCCGGGGGCTCCCTCCCCGACTCTTTTGCTCTCCTAGTCTGCATGCCTATACCGCTGGTCTGGAGAAAGGGAGAGGGAAATTCCACAGGTCTCTCCACCTAAAGGAAAAAGCTGTTACCCGTTAACCCTTTCCAACCTGGTTGAAAGTTTTCCGTCTTTGCAGCTTATGGTAGCTCTGGTGCGTCTTAAAGTTTTTGTGAACTATTATTGTTGCTAAGCTTTGATTGCCTGATGACTGAATCTGGAAAGAAGCTAAACTATCTGTTTTAATTGACTAAGTGTTTGCAGTAGTCCTGATTGATCTGGCTTTGGTTGAATTATGGGAGGTTCCCAGCACTCGTGGTCTAATGGCGCACCTACCCAACCCCACGGCTAGTCCTGCCAGGCCCTGGTGTGTGCAGTCTTCTGTAAATGGGGGACCACAGCCTTTCTCTGCACTCCATTCCAGTCCACATGGCCTGCCGCACCCAGGCAGGCAAAGCCAGATATCTCTAGGGAGAACCCCCCCAGGGCTGCTTTTTTTTCCTCTCCAGGAGGAATTTCCGATTCAATACTACTGCTGGCCTTACCTCAGGGAGGGAGAACCATAATCCATTAACTCTTTCCAACCTGATAGGTTTTTCTCTTTGCAGTTAATGGAAACCTAAGCAATGGGTTCAAATGCTGATGATCAGCTCTTTTCTGTGCTGCTGTCCCTGACTTAGCTGATAAGAGTTTTCATGTGTCTTGAAAGTTTCGTGTTTTTCTATTTGTAGTACTGAGACTACGTTGTCTGTTTTAATGTTTGAGTGATTACCCAACTGATCAGAAACGTACTAATTGTTGGCTAAACTGTTGGACTCTCTGACAGCTTAAATTCTAAACCGAGTCTTCCAACTTTGGGCTTCCAGTCGGATCCCTGGAACTCTCAAAGGATGAGACTCTAAAATTTGTTAAAGCAACAGCTGTTTGAGTCAATTCAGATTATGTGACCTGTGCTGTATTCATGTTTTTGCTTTCCAGCTAGAGTGGTCTTATGAAAATGAAAGTAAATTCTGTGTATACAAGCCTTTATTTTGTTAACTAAAGTAAGCCAATACAGATTGGTTCAGAGAATTGAGTTAATGCAAACGCCCTTCTGTTTTGCTAGGTTTGCTCAGTGGCTCACTTGCTCAGTTTTACATGTCTTTGATATGCTTTAAACTCGTTTCTCTTAACGATGAAGATCTTTTGAAAGTAGTAAACATGCACTAGTGTCCCTGTTGCTGCTCAGGTGCTATCCTTATGTTACTTAAAAGCATGGGAAATATAATTTTGACTTTTAATTCAGATAATGGTGTGGTATTCATTAATAACTGTTTTAAGTTATCTAGGCATCGGTGCTAAGTAAAACTTGGAAAAATGTATTATGTGTACTTTTAACATCTCAAATTTGATAAGAGAGACTGTTTGAGTTTGTTAGCATGTATTCTCATAGGTTGTCCATATATGACAATTCAAGACTATGTAAAAGTAACTACAGAGTTGAGTGATAATGCCAAAATTACACTGACCTAAAGTTGAAGTCTGATCTTCTGTTATAACAATGGGGTTTTAAAAAAAATGTGCACTAATGTAAAGCGCATGAGAGTTTTATTGCAGGTCTGGGCCTGGACTCTCAATCAACACCGACACAGCGGGTCTGAATTGAGGGCCCGATCCTTCAGTTAACAGGGTTTTTATAGGGTTTTCAGAGACATTCTATACATCATGGTAGCATTTAGCAAATAATCTCATCCCACGGGAAATTCAAGGGACATCTCTTAGAATTGATTAGTGCATCCAGTGGTGGGAACGGACCTACTAAAGGTGGTTGGATGGCTTTGGGGTTGATGCCTTTTGAATTGATTGGCCGAAGCATAGGGTCCGAGCTGCTGGGGTGTACATGCCGAACTGCAGGGTCTCAGGAAGCTATTAATGACCTTATCTGCCCTGAGAAGACACCAGGAACTCTAGGTATTTCTCTGTTATCTGCTAATCGGCTGTTGCTAGGAGAGTTTATTGCAAGGGGAGTTCATTTATTTACTTTTAGGAGCTTCTGGCTTAGGGTTCAGGGCTTAGTCAGGCCCAAATTACAAGATGGAGGCCTAATTTAAAATAGTCACACCTTGATCCAGGCTCAGGTCTCACACCTGAATAGTGGCTGCTTACAAAATTCATGTCCTTCAAATAACCTCAGCATGAAACTCATTTGGAAATAGAGCTTTTATAGGTGTGATAAATTAAGATGACACAGGGGAGTATGATGGAACTTAACTGGTGTCCTTATGAGGACAGAAGAGACCCAGAGACACAGGCACAGAAGGAAATGATGTGAACAGAGACACACAGAGGAGAGAGCACCATGTGAAAACACTGACACACAGAGAGGTGCTCAGGTGATCCTGAGCAGAGAGATCAGAACTCTGCAGCTGGAAGTCAAGGCAAGCCAAGGATTGAGTGTAAACACCAGAAGCTAGGAAAAGGCTCAAAAAACTCTTTCTCTGAAATCAACCCTTCCAGGCCTTGATTTTAGACTTCTAACCTCTAGATCCATGAGAAAATAACTTTCTACTTTGTTGTAGTGGCTCTAAGAAACCAACGCAAGCAGCAGTAATGAAAATGTGTTGTGCAGAGCACCAGTCTAAGGCTTTTGGACTTAATACTGATAAACTGCTGGTGACAAGCAAGAATGGCAAGCAGTAAACACAATTCTGTACTTCTCATTGCCTTTAATAAGCTCATGTTTATTGTAACTCTAAAAAGACATTCGGGACTTTTAAAAATTTCTTGAGAATAAACATTAGCATAGTGTGGGAAAAATATTCCAGAGAAGCAATTTTGTTAAAACTCCCTTTGAGAATATCACTTCTTTAGAGAACAATATAAGTTTGAAAAATGGAGATTTTTTTCTAAACTACCTACCTTATCAATCTGTTCATTGTGCAAGTCCTTTATGTGGGTTCTGGTAGGTAAGAGGTTTATTTTGTGGCAGATTAAATAGCAGAATTTAATTCCCTGCTCCCAGTGTGCTGCCATTTATCCACTACAGTTCCCTGATTAAACCCCACTAGACTTCCCCTGGTTGATCTGGCTGAAGTCATTTGGTTATCAATTAGATTCCAGGAATATAAGCCTGACTGCATCATGTCATGTTCTCACAAATTGACTAAACCCTCATTCCCATAGCTCGGAAATAATTAGCTACATTTACCCATGGCAGAAACCTTGCCTAGTATATACTAAGTGCCCATTAAATGGTTATTGAATAAATACTTATTGGAGGCCTAGATGTATTTCTCTTTTTGCTGAAGTTACCAGTAGATAAAATTATAATAAGATTACTTAGTAATTGTAATTTGAGCCATTTTAATCATTTGACCAGAAAGTATGCATTTGGTATGACACCACAGGGAATATACAGAGAAGATGCATGGATCCTTTCTAAGATGCTGACATTGTGGTTTCTAACAGCTGTTGTTACAACACATGAGTTCATACAACACATACCCAGTCATGTAGGAAGGCTAGAAATGACAATATGGAGCAAACCACAGATTCAGGAAGATGCTGGCAGAAATCCAGCTGTATTTGGTAAATTGAAGATGTGATATGCATATTGCCGTGCTTGAATTTTTATTACAATATTAGAAAGCCATGCCATGAGGGAGTGTTTTCACTGATTCACTTTTCCTTGAATAAGAAGGCAGCAACAAGTGGGGCAGGTATGAGGTGTCATTTGGGAAGCCTACATTCTGTACTGGAGTACCTGCGTTCAAGTCCCCACACTGCTCTTGAATCTAGCCTCCTGCTAATGTGTCCCATGGGAGGCGAGGTAGTTGAGTCCCTGCCACCCATGTGGAAGATCTGGATTGAGTTCCAGATTTTTGGGCATTTGGGATTAGACTGATTCTCTCTCTCTCTCTCAGATAAAATAGTAATTAAAAAATTTCAAAAAAGAATGCAACAAGTACATAAGCAAGCATCTGTGAGCACCTTCATATTTTTAATTCTGACACCAGAATTTTGTTGTTTTCTTCTCTAACTGTAGAAAAAAACATACTTGACAATAATTGATTGAAAAGTTGAGACTGCTTTATTTTTGCTAAGCTATCATAGCTGAAGGATTTTTGTCATTGTAAATTTTGAGAGGAATGCATTTTTACCTTTCTATGAAATGTCATAGAAATAAAATACTGCATTCTAATGACTATTTTAAAACCATATATGACAGATTTTCTAGCATTAACTAATCATGGCTATCAACAAATTAGGATTATCTTTGTGCTTGATTGCTAAAGTTTCTGTTCAACTAAGGTTTCTAGTGACAACTAACACAGTTAACATTACTTCCATGATGTTTTTGCTCATGGGTAGATTTTACAAATTTCCTTCTAAAATAGGCTAAAGAATGTTTTAAGTACTCTGAGGAAGATAAAGAGAACATATTAATTTGTATTGTTCATGAATTTTAATGGGTAGGTGTTTCCTTGCTATTTGCTTTGCAGACATACTGTTCAAATGATTCACGAACGCTCTTATCTGTCCTATAATAGGTCTAGAATACGTTGCACTGTGAAGACTCTGTCTGTGTAACCCTATAGAACTCTAGTCTTAGAAGCTTGTGTACATGTTTTGTGTGTGGTGTTATATTTGTGGAGAGATAAAATTTGTCAAAAAGCTCCTTTTTCTGGGACTGTTTTTCCTATGAATCTGTTAGAAAAATGCCACCAGTTTCAACTGGAGAAAGAAAATCTAGATTTGAGAGAGTGAGTCATACATTCATTCAGTTTACTTAAATTGTATCTTAGGTTCCATAAATAAATTTACTAAGTTCAAATGCAAATTAAACCTAATATAAAAACAACAAATCCAGAGCATATTGGAAAAGGGAAACCAAGATTCTCTGGACTCTTTTCAAGTAATTGGGGAAACACTATTGTAAGTCATCAATTCCTAAAATTATGAGATTTGTCATATTTTGAAGCTTAAATCCTTGGATAGAATAATGAAAAAAAAATGATATTTTGAACAGCACTGAGTCTGTTCTCTCAGCACAGATATTCAATAGCTATAAAGTTTTGCTCACTGTCCTAGATCTAACACTAAAATCAAAGTGACATAAACTTCATTGAACCTTAAAGATATTTTTTGTTTGTTTTCAGCCCAATTAGCCAAGCCACTTAGCCCCAGCCTCTGAAAGAAATTAAGACAGAACCAAAGAAAACTATGCTCTGAAAAAGTTCAGAAAAGAGCAGTGAGATCCATACCCAGGTCTCCATGGCTTCATGGCCTGCAGGTGTGTGTCCACTTTACCATGACAGGTAGAGGGACCACTAGCTCAAAAGTGTAGTCTAGGAATATGTAGAGAGAACACAATCTTTAAATTTTTTATTTATTTATTTATTTAAATTTTTATTTATTTTTATTTGATTAGAGAGACATATGGATCATCTATTATTATTATAATCTATTATTATTCTAAGTGTTAGCTAGACAACTAGAGAGGGATCTCTCATTCACTGGTTTATTGTCCAATGCCAGCAACAACTGGAAGGCAGGAGCCCATTCTGTGACTCCTGCATAGACAGCAGTACCCAAGTACTTGACCCATCACCTGCCACCTCCTATGGTGTGCATTAGCAGGAAGCTAGAGTTGAGAGCACTCTAATAGAGGGTAATCGTATCTCAAATTTGTACCACTAGACCAAATATTCATCACCATAATTTTTAACAAACTTTTTTTCAAGTCTTCTGAAGTAAATTGCAGGAAGAATTTGTTAACTAGTCAGCCAGTTAAGAAAAAAAACTAATTACCTTATGATGAATATCACTAAAGAAATTAAAAATAGATGCATTCAAATAGACATGTCTTAGTTGTGAATAATTTTCATGAATTTCATTATTTTTAATAATATGATCTTTTATCCAATAGCATAACTAAATCCAGAATATTTAGTGATGGACAGTTAATAAATTACCTAAAGCAAATTTCATTGAAGGTCCCTTTGATGTTGCATTTCCTTAGAAATTATCCAATTACCACAGTATTACCAGACAGACTTCAAGTTTTTAACATGTTCTGTTGAAGTATGTGGTAGTATTACTCAAAATAATTTGGTGGCCATAATGTAGAGCCTAACTAACATGCCATCTGCTATGATGCAGATGGATCCTAGGGGTTTGCTCTGCTGAGATGCACAAAGGTGAGTCCAATCCAGACAGCAGTTTCTAGCCTGCTGGAGGAACAGTCCATACCTTCTGCCCCTCTGCCCCCTGTCAGGACATAGGCTGTGCTTCTCCCACAACAGGTGAAAATCCTATTTTCTAGGACCAAAACCAGACAAGGTGCTCCAGTTAGTCTGCCCACTAGTGCCAAAGAATTAAAAAGTTTGCATTATTTTCTTTCAGATTGAGATTTTCTGTAAAAAGCAGAAAATAAATAAAAGAAAGCTTGTCACAACAGCTAATACCATTACAATACCATTACCATTACAATGATGTTTGTCGTCATGCTGTCACTATTATTTCCTAGCAGCAAAAATTCTCAGCAATTGTTCTCTAAAATCCAATCTTTCAAGATGCTTCCATAAAAGAATGAGTAATGCCCAGGTTAAAATCCTAACTGCCACATACAACTTTTGGAAATTGCTAATATGTATTGTCAGGTTAAGGACTGCAAGAAGACCTTTGTTTAAAATTAGCTTTTTCCAGATTATTTCTTCTTTTCACATGAAACATATCAGTACACACATAGAAAAACTGCTTCAGAAGGAAACCATGTCTGAAAGTAAATGCCCAGTGCCATGCTATCATCACTTTGGAAAACAATCTTACACTTTTTAGGAAACTACAGAAAGTCTTAGTATACAGCCCAGTAACTTCACTCCTAGGTATTCAGCTAAATGAACTGAAAATTTGTGCCCATACAAAATCTTCCTATGAATATTTATCACAACTCTATTCATAATCGATGTGTCGAGATAAATGCATTCTGGAAAGAAAATAGGCACATACCTTGGAGGAGAGTATTTGGGACCCTACCATGACTTTTAAGAGTTATAGAAATGCTTCTTGATAGATTATAATGTTCTCATCACCACTGGGTTCCTTGGAGCAGGTGGCAGAAGGTGGATACTGTGTGCATCTCAAAGTTGTTCTAGATAGATCTCCAATCACTGTGTACACATGAAGAGGGAAGAAATTCACAGGATGGTGAAAACATACAGTCAAGGAAGTGTTTCCCTTTAAGTTACCCACATTAACAGTGCAGAATGTGCCTTGAGAAAAGAATCTTAGCTGTGGCATCCTTGAGTAGATGAGCAGTGGTTGGCTGATGAATTCCTAGACAGGACATTTCTGGATGGTTTCCTTTCCAGGCCTGAACTTTAGAAGAACCTGGATACTAATCCTAGATCAGTAGCTCCTGATTGTGTGATTTCATCCATTTTGTAAAGATTTTATTTATTTTAGAGGAAGAGCTGCAGACAGACAGAGAAAGAGACAGAGATAAAGGTCTTCCATCAGCTGGTTCACTTCCCAAATGGCTGCCATGGCCAGAGCTGGACTGATCCAAAAGATCTGAAGCCAGGAGCCAGGAGCTACTTCTAGGTCTCCCACATGGGTGCGGGGGCCCAAGCACCTGGACAATCTTCCTCTGTTTTCCTAGGCCATAAGCAAAGACCTGGATCAGAAGAGGAGCACCCAGGACACAAACCGGAGCTCACAGGGGATGCTGGCACCACAGGCAGAGGCTTCGCCTTCAACACCACAGTGCTGGCCCTGACTTGATCCATTTGTGTAGTTACCATTATGGAAAAATGATTGCACTCTTACTAAATTGAGATCATTTTCACTCTTAAAGATGTTGCAAGAACTTGAGCAAATGACTACAAACCACCTAGCATGGTATCCAGGATTTAAAAAAAATAAAAATGGTTGCTACTTGTGCTATACTGTGGCATAGCAGGTAAAGCCACTGCTTGTAGTGACAGCATCCGATATAGTCAATGGTTCAAGTCCTAGCTGCTCCATTTCTGATCCAGCTCCATGCTGATGTGCCTGGAAAGCAGCAGAGGATGACCCAAGTGCTTGGGCCCCTGCACCCACGTGGGAAACCTGGAAGAAGCTACTAGTTCCTGGCTTCAGACGGGCTTAGCTCCAGCCATTGTGGCGATTTGGGGAGTGAACCAGAGGATGGAAGACCTATGTTTCTGTCTCTTCCCCCCTCTCTCTCTGTAACTCTGCTTTCAAATAAGTAAGTACCTCTTTAAAACAGTTATTTCTATTAATTTTTATCTCCTACATTGGCTAGTAAATACTCCAATGATCTGCAAGTAGAATAATTAACTCAGCTTTAATGTAATTTTATTTACTTTACAGAAATTTTTTTAACTTTTATTTAGTAAATATAAATTTCCAAAGTACAGCTTATGGATTACAATGGCTTCCCCCCCCATAACTTCCCTCCCACCCACAACCCTCCCCTTTCCCGCTCCCTCTCCCCTTCCATTCACATCAAGATTCATTTTCAATCTCTTTATATACAGAAGATCAGTTTAGCATATATTAAGTAAAGATTTTATTAGTTTGCACCCACACAGAAAAGCAAAGTGTAAAATACTGTTACAGTACTAGTTATAGCATTACTTCACATTGGATAACACATTAAGGACAGATCCCACATGAGGAATAAGTACACAGTGACTCCTGTTGTTGACTTAACAATTTGACACTCTTGTTTATGGTGTCAGTAATTTCCCTAGGCTCTAGTCATGAGTTGCCAAGGCTATGGAAGCCTTTTGAGTTCGCCAACTTCGATCTTATTCTGACAGGGTCATAATCAAAGTGGAAGTTCTCTCCTCCATTCAGAGAAAGGTACCTCCTTCTTTGATGGCCCAGTTCTTTCCACTAGGATCTCACTCGCAGAGATATTTCATTTAGATCTTTTTATCTTTTTTTTTTTCCAGAGTGTCATGGCTTTCCATGCCTAAAATACTCTCATGGGCTCTTCATCCAGATCCGAATGCCTTAAGGGCTGATTCTGAGGCCAGAGTGCTATTTAGGACATCTGCCATTCTATGAGTCTGCTGTGTATCCCGCTTCCCATGATAGATCGTTCTCTCCCTTTTTTATTCTATCAGTTAGTATTAGCAGACACTAGTCTTGTTTGTGTGATCCCTTTGACTCTTAGACCTATCAGTGTGATCAGTTGTGAACAGAAATTGATCACTTGGACTAGTGAGATGGCATTGGTACCTGCCACCTTGATGGGATTGTATTGGAATCCCCTGGCACATTTCTAACGCCACCATTTGGGGCAAGTCTGATTGAGCATGTCCCAAATTATACATCTCCTCCCTCTCTTATTCCCACTCTTATATTTAACAGGGATCACTTTTCAGTTAAATTTAAACACGTAAGAATAATTGTGTGTTAATTACAGAGTTCAACCAATAGTATTAGAACAAAAAAAATAGTAAAATGGATAAAGTATTACATTGTACATCAACAGTCAGGGCAAGGGCTGATCAAGCACTGTTTCTCATAGTGTCCATTTCACTTCAACAGGTTTCCCCTTTGGTGCTCCGTTAGTTGTCACCGATCAGGGAGAACATATGATATTTGTCCCTTTGGGACTGGCTTAATTCACTCAGCATAATGTTTTCCAGATTCCTCCATTTTGTTGCAAATGACCGGGTTTCACTTTTTTTTTTTTTTTTTTTTTTGTGACTCTATAGTATTCTATAGAGTACAAGTCCCATACTTTCTTTATCCAGTCTACCGTTGATGGGCATTTGGGTTGGTTCCAGGTCTTAGCTATTGTGAATTGAGCTGTAATAAACATTAATGTGCAGACAGCTTTTTTGTTTGCCAATTTCATTTCCTTTGGGTAAATTCCAAGGAGTGGGAGGGCTGGGTTGTATGGTAGGGTTATATTCAGGTTTCTGAGGCATCTCCTGACTGACTTCCATAGTGGCTTGGCCAGTTTACATTCCCACCAACAGTGGGTTAGTGTCCCTTTTCCCCCACATCCTCGCCAGCATCTATTGTTGGTAGATTTCTGAATGTCAGCCATTCTAACTGGGGTGAGGTGAAACCTCACTGTGGTTTTAATTTGCATTTCCCTGATTGCTAGTGATCTTGAACATTTTTTCATGTGTCTGTTGGCCATTTGGATTTCCTCTTTTGAAAAATGTCTATTGAGGCCCTTGGCCCATCTCTTAAGTTGGTTGTTTGTTTTGATGCTGTTGAGTTTCTTGATTTCTTTGTAGATTCTGATTATGAAGTCTTTATCTGTTGCATAGTTTGCAAATATTTTTTCCCATTCTGTCAGTTGACTCTTCACTTTCCTGACTGTTTCTTTTGCAGTAGAGAAACTTCTCAATTTGATGCAATTCCAAATGTTAATTTTGGCTTTGACTGCCTGTGCTTCCGGGGTTTTTTCCAAGAAGCCTTTGCTGGTACCTATATCTTGCAGGGTTTCTCTAGTGTTCTCTAATAATTTGATGGTGTTGGGTCATAGATTTAAGTCTTTAATCCATGTTGAGTGTATTTTTATGTAAGGTGAAAGGTAGGGATCTTGCTTCATGGTTCTGCATGTGGAAATCCAATTTTCCCAGCACCATTTATTGAACAGACTGTCCTTACTCCAGGGATTGGTTTTGGATGCTTGATCAAATATAAGTTGGCTGTAGATGTTTGGATTGATTTCTGGTGTTTCCATTCTGTTCCTTTGGTCTATCCATCTGTTTCTGTACCGGTACCATGCTGTTTTGATTACAACTGCCCTGTAGTATGTCCTGAAATTGATATTGTGATGTCTCCGGCTTTGTTTTTGTTGTACAAGATTGCTTTAGCTATTCGAGGTCTTCTGTGACTCCATATAAATTTCAGCATCATTTTTTCCAGATCTGAGAAGAAGGTCTTCAGTATCTTGATTGGTATTGCATTGAATCTATAAATTGCTTTTGGGAGAATGGACATTTTGATGATATTGATTCTTTCAATCCATGAGCATGGAAGATTTTTCCATTTTTTGGTATCCTCTTCTATTTCTTCCTTTAAGGTTTTGTAATTTTCATCGTAGAGACCCTTAACGTCCTTGGTTAAGTTTAATCCAAGGTATTTGATTGTTTTTGTAGCTATTGTGAATGGGATTGATCTTAGAAGTTTTTCCTCAGCCATGGCATTGCCTGTGTATACAAAGGCTGTTGATTTTTGTGCATTGATTTTTATACCCTGCTACTTTGCCAAACTCTTCTATGAGTTCCAATAGTCTCTTAGTAGAGTTCTTTGGGTCCCCTAAATAAAGAATCATATCATCTGCAAAGAGGGATAGTTTGAGTTCTTCCTTCCCAATTTGTATCCCTTTAATTTCTTTTTCTTGCCTAATAGCTCTGGCTAAATCTTCCAGAACTACATTGAATAGCAGTGGTGAGAGTGGGCATCCTTGTCTGGTACTAGATCTCAGTGGAAATGCTTCCAACTTTTCCCCATTCAATAGGATGCTGGCCGTGGGTTTTTCATAGATCGCTTTGATTGTATTGAGGAATGTTACTTCCATACCCAGTTTGCTTAGAGTTTTCATCATGAACGGGTGTTGTATTTTATCAAATGCTTTCTCGGCATCTATTGAGATAATCATATGGTTTTTCTTCTGCAGTCTGTTAATGTGGTGTATCACATTGATTGTTTTGCACTCAAAATTATGGAGATGTTCTCCATTTTAGTTTCCAGAACTGTGATAATAGGCTGTATCTTTTTCCCCAAATACTAGATTATTATAATAGAATTAGTTAAGAATACTTCGGGAGGATTAAGGAAAAGAAGGCAAGTTTTTTGCCCCTAAGAATTATTTACCTTCTGGCCTTAAAAAAGGAAAAACCTGAAAAATAAACCACACTATTTTCATAGAGAAATAACACACAATTCATGTTTAGGTAATATATGAATCTGGCTTACTATCTTCTAACTAGGCCATCATAGTTCAATTGTGCGAAATGCACAATAGTTCAAATCATCCAGTTACATTAATGTAAATATTAACTTCAATCTTTCTATATTAAATCTATTGTTAAATCTTGTAAGCTATCCTTAATCATGTGCACAGTAGCCCCTTGGTCCTAGACACTCTTTAGTATGGTTTTAGACATTTATCTTGAACAGAAATACTAAAGCAGTTGTGAAAGATTTCTTATAGACATCATTTTTATTATGACTTTATTATTTTTTCTGTGTTTTCTTCTGACAAACAAATGTAAAATTACAAAATTCATCTAAAACTTGAAATTCTAAATTGTGGCAAATAGGGCTCTAATATTAGTTTTATCCAAATGGGTAGACATTTTTCCACAAATACTAACAGAATAGGCTGCAATTGTCTTTTCTGGCTTTAAATGCAACTTCATTTATACTATATCTATGTCATCAAGAATACCTGAAGGCAGTTCAGTTATAAACGAGCAAATTTATTTGAATACACATGGGAGAAGAATCAATAGTTTTATACAAACATAGAAATTGTACTTAAAAAAAAGAAGACAGGGAATTGAAAAGCAAACAAGTTAGTCTGAGATCAGTGAGTTTACTCTCCCACCCTACTGCAACCCAGTGAGCTTATTGAGGGATGGAGTTGCTGGGGTAAGGCTCCAGGGCAGTCAGCAGAGAAAACTATATTATTTCTATATTATCTAAAAAGCTTCTGGAGTTCAGATGTGATGAGCTCTGTCCAGGCATCATTTGCCAGTGTCTTTCTGTTGCCATTGGCAATTGGTCAGTTACACAAGAGTGCATCATTTTCCTCTAGAAAGTATTTCATTCCCCTCTTTCTGGCTAAAATTTGTGTCCTAAGTGAGTATATTTTTACCATGATGTTTTCATTCTATTCTAGAATCTATTTTTTTTACATTTTTCTATTTATTTATTTTTATTTAATAAATATAAATTTCCAAAGTACAACTTTTGGATTATAGCAGCTCCCCCCCCCCATAACCACCCTCCCACCTGCAACCATCCCATCCCCCACTCCCTCTCCCATCCCATTCTTCATCAAGATTCATTTTCAATTATCTTTATATACAGAAGATCAATTTAGTATATACTAAGTAAAGATTTCAACAGTTTGCACCCACAAAGAAACACAAAGTATAAAGTACTGTTTGAGTACTAGTTATACTGTTAATTCACATGGTACAATACATTAAGGACAGAGGTCCTACATGGTGAGCAGGTGTACAATGACTCCCAATGTTGATTTAACAATTGACACTCTTATTTATGATGTCAGTAATCACCGAGGCTCTTGTCAATGTCAGCTCAAGATGATGGCTATGGACCAAATGGAAACTATAGACCAAGAAAGATCAAAAGTTTAAGAATAGTCACAACTCCAAGAAAAATTCAATATACACTTTGTGCTTAAGTTTTTGCTGTTTTTATTTTAATCAGCAATATTACAAATTTGGGGTGGGGAAGTGCTGTTGTGTAGACACTTGTAATGATAGCCCATCTAAAATATAGATTCTTTCTGCTCTCTAGTATTCTTCAAGTTGTCTTGTAATAGCCAAAATTTCCACTACAATTTTTTTCACTCAAGAAAATACCTGTTGAACAATAAAATTGTATTTACCTAATAAAATGTTACATGATTTATGATGTTTCTTAATATCTTAATTTTTTTTTCTTAACCACTAACCTGATTCAGCATAAATTGTTTCAAGAATTAGGAAAATAAGGAAAAGCAATGTACAGAAATTTCATGTAGTCAGAGTTATATTTGTGGAATCACACTCTGTAGATTCTCTTTGCTGTCTTTACCCTGATTAACAAAAAACATACTTCTAACGGGAGACAATGCTTCACACTGGAACAGAGATTGGGCTGTGGAGTCAAATGGGAGTGAACCAGGTTGCCTGAGTTTCAAACTCAGTTCAGTAATTTACTATGTGAATGATGCCAAGAGAATTACTTAAACTACCTCTGCTTCTGTCTCATATAAAATGGGAACCATATTAACAACTCACCTCACAGAGCTGGGATGATTTAGTGACTTACCATATGTAAATCACTTAAAAGAATCTCTGGGATTTTAGAATTTCCACATATGTGTATACTAGAATGAATCTTTCCAATTATATTTTCCCCAAAGGGTAGATTCCATATTCTTTTTGTTTGTTTGTTTGTTTTGTTTTGTTTTGTTTTGTTTTGTTTTTTTTTGACAGGCAGAGTGGACCTGAGAGAGAGACAGAGAGAAAGGTCTTCCTTTTGCCGTTGGTTCACCCCTCAGTGGCCGCTGCGGCTGCATGCTGCGGCCGGCGCACTGCGCTGATCCGAAGCCAGGAGCCAGGTGCTTCTCCTGGTCTCCCATGCGGGTGCAGGGCCCAAGCACTTGGTCCATCCTCCACTGCACTCCCAGGCCACAGCAGAGAGCTGGACTGGAAAAGGAGCTACTGGGACAGAATCCGGCACCCCAACCGGGACTAGAACCCGGTGTGCCAGCGCTGCAGGTGGAGGTTTAGCCTAGTGAGCCGTGGCACTGGCCAGATTCCTTATTCTTGCCTTCCATATTTCAAGTAGGTACCTGCAGACATTTGGGAATATATTGTCTCGTTGATGAGTGCATTTATATACTTACTGAATGCTACTTAAATATGACATGGTGCTGTCTATATACTGGAGATTCAGCAAAAATAAAATGTAGTTCCTATCCTCAAAAAGACTTTCTTAACAGGTACAATTTGAAAGCCAAAATAAATTTGGTCAAAGAAAACAAATCAGAATATTTTGATGGTATAGAAATTTAAAATATCTTCCATTCTTAGCTGAGATATTAAATTATTAATCTCAGTCATCTTTTAATGTGAACAATATATCATTATCTAATTTTATATTTAATATGAATATATTCATTATGTATAATATGCATTATATTTAATAATATTTAATATGAACACATAGTATTATTTAATATGAGCAATATTTAATATGAACAACAGAGAACTCCAATTGGAATCATATGTCAAGTATTCTATGTACTTTCATTTATGCAAATTTAATCTGAAAACTGGAGCTTGGAACTTGGTACAATTTTGAAATATTGCAAATGGCATTAAAAGTCCAATGCCATATTATGTACAGAATTTGCACTGACAAAAGTGTTAAGACAAAATATTTTCATAAATCTTGAGAGCAAGTTCGAGATTTTTATTCCATATTCTTCAGACCATCGAGCTCTCATTAATGTATTTTTACAATATAATGTGAGATGTCTTATACAAAATATGAAAGTATGCATTTTGAGAATGATTGTCTTTTTCCCCATGTGTTCATTGTACCAAAAAAGCAATATGCTACTTAAAATGTAAGAATCTACTCTCTTCCAAAGATTGGCAGACTTGGAGTGCTCCTTTCAATGTCCCCACCATCTGATTTTTAGTCCTTTATTTTAAAATAATTATGATTTTATTTCAAAGTCATTTTGTTTGATGGAAAATCATATTTGCTTCTAAGAATAAAGATCTCAATATTTTAGAACTAAATACTCAAATGTTTGAACTAGTTACGGTAAGTCTGAGTAATACTAAGTCTTTCAATAATTCAAGTAACCACACATAATGGGTCATAAGTTATGCCACAGAAAATTGTACTTTTCAGAACTCTGTAATATATCTTCTAATAAGATTCCAAATTCATTTATAAATGGTGAGAGAAGGTTAACTGGTGTGCTGGAATTGTTTATTGTTGCTGTTTGTCTTTCAGTAATTGTTTGCTATGGAATCATAGGTGGATGATATATGATGGATGAATAGACTGACAGAAAAACAAATTTTTTAGGGCAGTATATATGCATATTTTTGGGGAGGTGGCCGATAGCCAAAGCAAAAGTGTTCATCTGATTGTGGCATAGATAACTAAGGTCCTGCATCCTTTTGCTGTGAAATATTCTTCTAACACAGAAGTATGTGGAGAGAGAAATTATTCATAAAAGCAGCTTTTCCAAACTGAGCCAGTATGTTAACAGCCTCTCAGACACTAGAAAAATTCTTCCAGGCTCAATAATCATCACACAGAAAATAACCATTTAAAGTCTCTGGAAATTGTCCTAACAGAAAATGCTTTGAAGTAACATTATATTCTTTCACAGGATCTCATTAAAGCCATGGTCCCTCCCTGGTGACATCTCCCACTCTCCTTTGTTCTCAGTTTCACTACACTCTACTTCTAGATCTTGCTCTATAAGTATCAACTGATGTCTAGACTGTAGAGCTTCACTGCTTTGGATCATTAGTGGGACCATGGCAGGCTACCTCTTCAACAGGCCTATCTCTATCATGCAGCACAGGAGCTGGGAAAGAATTGGGCCTGTTTGCTAATCTTTTATTTTTTTAATCTCAGGCTATGCACTGAGAATGAAGAAGAAAATAAAATCTTTGCACTTTTATCTCCCAATAAACTATTGTATGCTTCCTGAAAATTGGAAAGTGATCTGGAGTTCAAATCCGATTCTACATAGGCATATTGGTTTCTAATTGTTTCCCATGGTTTCTCTGGGAGAATGGATGAAAATGTCATTGGTAGGTCAAATGCGCATGGAGGAAGAAGTCAGAGAAAGGATATGAAGTGAATGACATAAAGTGGGTTGCAAGATGTTAAGCACTTGGAAACCTTTCATTTGGTTATGTAGTACAGAACAGAGATGCTATCACAGTATGTGCTCTTTTCTTTGATTACAATATGGAACATGCAGAAATTTTCTGTGAAATAGTGAAAAATCACAATTTTTGAAATTTATGTTTTAATAACTGCAAAAGATTATGCAGATGGATGTAAAAGAATAAATGAAAGTTATAATTACAATCCTCTCATACTCAGTATTTTTTTCCATTTTTTCTAATATATAAATGTAATATCTAAGATGATATAAGGGACTTCAAAAAGTTCGGCCTATATCGTGGCTCACTTGGCTAATCCTACGCCTGTGGCGCTGGCACCCTGCATTCTGGTCCCTGTTAGAGCGCTGGGTACTAGTCCCAGTTGCTCCTCTTCCAGTCCAGCTCTCTGCTGTGGCCCAGAGGGCAGCGGAAGATGGCCCAAGTGCTTGGGTCCCTGCACCCACATGGGAGACCAGGAGGAAGTACCCGGCTCCTGGCTTCAGATTGGCGCAGTGCTGGCCGTGGCAGCCATTAGGAGAGTGAACCAATGGAAGGAAGACCTTTCTCTCTCTGTCTTTCTCTCATTGTCTATAACTTTCTGTCTCTCTCTCACTGTATAACTCTGCCTGGCAAAAATTAAAAAAATAAGTTTATGGAAAATGCATATCTGGAAAAACTATGAATAGATTTCAAACATTTTTTTTTTTTGGCTGGCTTCGAATCAGCACAGCACGCTGGCTGCAACGCGCTGGATGTGGCAGCCGCTTGGAGGGTAAACCAACGGAAAAAGGAAGACCTTTCTCTCTGTCTCTCTCTCACTGTCTAACTCTGCCTGTCAAAAAGTTTTTTTTTCTTTTCTTTTTTTTAACAAAATTAACATCTTTTAATTACCTTATCCAGGATCACTAGCCATCAGAGAAATCCAAATAAAAACCACAGTGTGGTATCACCCCACCCTAGTTAAAATGGCTATCATCCAAAAACCAACAAACAATAAATGCTTCTGAGGAAGTGGAAGAAAAGGTACACTAATCCACTGTTGTTGAGAATGTAAACTAGTACAAGCAAAATGGAAGACAGTATGGAGATTCTTCAGAAATCTGAAAATAAATCTACCATATGACCCAGCCATCTCAATGCTGGAAATGTGCTCAAAGGAAATGAAATCAGCATATGAAAGAGTTCTTTGTACCCCATGGTTATCGCAGCTCAATTCACAATAGCTAAGATATGGAATCAACCTATATGTCCACCAATTGATGACTGGATAAAGAAAATGTCATATTTATATATACATATACATATACATGCATATACATATACACACGCGTACACACATATACTACTCAGTCATAAAAATGAATGAAATCTTGTCTTTTGCAACAAATGGATACAAATGGAAACCATCATGCTTAGTGAAATAATCCAGCCCCCCCCCAAAAAAAACAAACTACAAGCACCATATGTTTTCTTTGATATCTGTTTAATATGGAGTATAAAAAATGTAAAGGAATGAAATGGAGATTTTGTGATATGATTGTCATTTTTATCTCTTGTTTATATTCCTGGGGAAATGTAGTTTACTACTTTTTACTTATTGAATATTATGGTTAATGCTGAATTAAGCCTGTGAATATAGTGTGGATTAAAATTATGTCTTTGCTAAAACTGATGAAAGGAAGAGAGGGGAGGGAAGGAAGGGAATTGGGTAGGGAGAGGAGAAGGAGAGAAATGTGCTTGCCTTCTTGGAACTATATCTATGGAATGCATGATATAATTTTCAAGAAGAAATCTGTCATCCTTTTTGTTCACTGTACAAAAAATACACCAAAATAAAAATGCAAAATATTTACCTTTTATATATTTAAATAAATAAAAAGTATATATATATATAGATATATATATATCTATATAAAATTAAGGAGTTAAACTTTCTAGATCTTCATTCCTTTGTCCAGATCCATATTTTTATCTGGTGTCATTTTCTTTTGTATTGAAAGATTTTTAAGCTGTTGTAAATGTAAGTCTGCTGGTAAAAATTTATTTTAACTTTTGATGTGACTGGGAAAAATCTTTACCTTTTTTTTTGAAAGAAGTTTCTTTCTGGGTGTAGGAATCTAAGAAAGTTTTTTTTTTATTTAGTTGAAAGATATCTCACTTCAAACATGAATGATGCTGCTCTACTGCAATTATAACTTGCATCATTTTCAAGAAGAAATCAGCTGTCATCCTTTTTGTTCTCTGCAAAACTTGGCTTTTTCTGTGGCTGGCTTTAAGATTTTTCTCTTTGTTGCTGTGGGTTTTAAGCACGTTGCTTGTGATACGTCATTGTGTGGTTTTCTTAATATCACTTGAGCTTCAAATTGTTGTCTTGAGTTTAGTTTTCATCAAACGAATTAAATATTCATTGTTTTTCTCAAACTTGTTTCTGTCATTCACTTCTCACAGCTCACTAATACAGGGTTTGTCCTTAATATTTTGCTTCCGTTTTCTCAGTTTCATTTTGGATAGTTTCTATTGCTATTCTTCAAATTTATTCATCTTTACTTCTGAAAAGTCTAATCTGCCATTAATTTTATCCAATGTACTTTCCATCTCAAAAACTGAAGTTTCATCTCTAGATGTTTGATTTGAAACTTTTTCATATCACGTCCTGACTTTTTGAACATATGGTTCATAGTGACAATAATTGTTTTAATACTCTTGACTACTAATTCTAATATCTGTGTTCTGGGTCACTTTTAATTGTTTTCTTTCATTATAGTTCATATTTTTCTGACTTTACATGCCTGATAATTTTTGATTGTACAATGGAGATTATGTTTTTTTTTTTTTAATTTTTTTGACAGGTAGAGTTATAGACAGTGAAAGAGAGAGAGAGACAGAGAGAAAGGTCTTCCTTCCGTTGGTTCACACCCCAGATGGCTGCTATGGTGCTGCGCCAATCCAAAGCCAGGAGCCAGGTGCTTCTTCCTGGTCTCCCATGCGGGTGCAGGAGCCCAAACACTTGGGCCATCCTCCACTGCCTTCCTGGGCCACAGCAGAGAGCTGGACTGGAAGAGAAGCAACCAGAACTAGAACCAGGCCCCCTTATGGGATGCCGGCGCCGCAGGCAGAGATTAACCAAGTGAGCCATGGCGCTGGCCCCAAGATTATGTTTTTATTTTGCTGGGTGTTGGATATTTTCATATTCTTCTAGGTACACTTGAACTTTGTTCAAGGATGAAATTAGTTATTTGGAAACTGATCTTTTCTCCTCAAGTGTCCCAAGATTTGTTAAGTACAGCCTTAGAAGGTATAATTTAGCGTTTACCACTACTAAGTCAACATATCTATGAATATTTTCTCCCATGCTGTACTAATAATTAAGAAAACTTCCAGGACAGTTAGTTGATGGCAACCAATCATATTCCTGATCCTGTCTGAATATTATACACTGCTCCTTGTAATCCAGGCATTCTTAGTAAGGTTAATATTACCACAAAGGGACCAAAATTAGTTCTTAGGGAAAGAAAGAAAATTTACTCTTTGTGCATAAGGTATAGATACTTTAATAGTACTACAAATATATGCAGTGTTATCTGTACTATTAAAATTTCATAGGGAGATCCAGCATTGTGGCACAGTAAGCTACCTGCAATACCAGCGTCCAGCATCAGAGTGCTTGTTTATGTCCCGGCTGCTCCACTTCCTATCCAGCTTCCTGATAATGTGCTTGGGAAAGCTACGGAGGATAGCTCACATGCTTGAGCACCTGCCACCCACGTGGAAGAACTGGATGGAGCTCTGGGCCCCTGGCTTCTGCGTAGACCAATGCTTGCAGCCATTTGAGAGTGAGCCAACAGGGGGAGGATCATCTCTCTCTCTTTCGTTTTCTCCCTTTCTTCTCTCCCCTTTAAATAAATAAATAAATCTTTAACAATAATTTCATGGAGAGGTGATTAGGAATGAAACTGTCTAAAGAGGCTTTTTGTGGAGATCAGTAACTTTTTTAAAAAAAGGTTTATAAGTGTTATTCTAAATATTTTGAGTTGTTCTTCCTTTTGCCTTGGTAGTTTCCTTACACTTGTGTTGGCAGGACTATGCTACATACTCAGGGTAATCTACAGAGCACTGGAGTTGGCTCCATGTGCAGCTCTTTCCTCTCTGGTACTCTTATCTTATCAGTCATCTTGGTGTGCCTGAACCTTCAGCATCATTGACTCAACTTTCACATCTGTTAGATTTCCCCTAAGTAGTTCCATTCTTACATTGTTGTTTAGAAATTTTCTCAAGTTACAGCCTGAAACAATCATAAGCTTTCAAGATCACTTCCTAGGACAAACGTCCAGTTCTAAAAACTATTGTTTCATAAATTTTGTCTTGTTTTTGGCTAATTTTATATGAGACAGTGAATCTATTCTCTAGCACTCCCTCTTGGCCCGTAAAGGAAGCACGTATACCAGGGCACTTTACAATGTTTGTGGAAAAAGTAAAAAATAAGCTTATTTTGCTGAAAAAAAAAAAGTCATGAATCCAGAATGTTTTAAGTTTGTGAGAAATGCATATTTTCAAAAAACTATGCATGGCTTACAAAACTTTTTGCATCAAAGTAAACTTATACTGCTTTTTTAAATTTTATTTATTTGAAAGACAGAATTACAGAGAGAGGTAGAGACAGAAGAGAGAGGTCTTCCATCCGCTAGTTCACTCCCCAGATGGCTGCAACAGCGGGAGCTGCACTGATCTGAAGCCAGGAGCCAGGAGCTTCTTCCGGGTCTCCCACGCAGGTGCAGGGGCCCAAGGACTTGGACCATTTTTCATTGCTATCCCAGGCCACAGCAGAGAGCTGGATCAGGAGAGGAGCAGCTGGGACCAGAACCGTGCCCATATGGGATGCCGGCGCTTCAGGCCAGGGCTTTAACCTGCTGTGCCACAGCGCAGGCCCCAAACTTACACTTCTTTAAAAAAAATATTTACTTATTTAATCTGAAAGTTAGAGTTACAGAGAGGGAGAGGCAGAGGCAGAGAGAGACAGAGAGATCTTCCATCCAGTGGTCCACTCCCTGAATGGCCGCAATGGCAGGGCTGGACTAGGTTGAAGCCAGGAGCCAGAAGCCTCATCTGGGTCTTCTATGTGGTGCAAGGGCCCCAAAGGGTCGGGCCATCTTCTGTTGCTTTTCCAGGCACATTAGCAGGGAGCTGGATCAGAAGTGGAGCAGCCAGGACTCAAAGCGGCTCCCATATAGGATGCCGGCATTGCAGGCAGTGGCTTTACCTGCTACACCACAGTGCTGATCCTAATAAACTTGTCTCTTAATTCTACCTTTCCATGAACTTTTTGAGGTATCCCCATAAACAGTGATGAAATAAGAAGCAAAAGTATAGTTTCAAGTCATAATTAATTTATAGGCAATAGATTAGGTTATCAAAGGTTTGTAAAAACAAATACTGCAGGAAATAGTTCCTCAGCATATTTCTCAGCAATATGATGAATGCCTAATGAATCTTGGTTGTGGCCCTAGAAAGAGCACTTTTAACCTTCTTAAACATCCACACATGTACTCAAGCACACCAAGTTAGGATGGACTAGTAGCTGTTTTCAGACACATCAGCAACAAACTTAGCTTGAGCTGCATCCTTTAGAAGAGATGTAAAGGGGAAAGGCTGGGCTGTAAGATATTTAATGTCTTCAACGATAGAAAAACTCGATGATTCTTGGAATAACATTTTTTTAAAATAAAAAAGGGTTTTCTGCACACTTAAAGGCTAAAAACAGCATTTATGAACATTTTCCTAATGTCCAAAGTCGGCTAATGAAGCACTAGGTTAAATAACTAATCATATTTCAATTTAAAATGCATTCATTTCATTCTTCTCCAATGTCAAGAATATTTTAAGAATCCATTTTTGTCACACATTATGGATTCAGAATAACATAAGAAAACAAGATATTTATCTTCTAGATCTATATTTTATTAAAGAAAAAATCCATTGGAATAAATTTTCCATTTATTAGGCTTTGAAAATATACACGAAAAAAGGTTCACAATTATTGGTCAGTGTAAAATGTTCTTATTCTCTGCTAATTAATAAACATATGGGACAGAATAGGTCATGTATATTAACTACTATCAAAATAGGTTAAGAGTATGCTTTAAATGATGACTCTTAGGAAATGACAGCTACAGTGATTTCCTAAGATGAATTTGGGTCATAATTTCAAGTTTATACCCATTCACCAATGTTAACCATTTTACTAAGACAAGCATTGTTATATTAACCAGTCTATTTTTAACAATATAATTTTGACGCTTTTAATAATCAAAAACTTAAGTCACTTATTATGAAGAATAATGCATTTTTTTAAATTGAAAAATAGGTTTTGGGGAAACCACTATACTTTTATATCACATCACATAAGGGTGCTACATGTATGTAGCAACTACATACATGTAGACATTCATAAAATGTACTATATCTTTGTTGAATCCTTCCGCACCCTGCAGTTATAAAATTAAAGTAAACTTAAGACAAAGATTATCTATACTCAGTCTTTAAAAAAAAACACAAGAAAGTGAAAATTCGATCATGTAATAGTAATGATGAATCTGAGTTTCTAACTTGTTTTGATCACAGAAGGGTGCTACATGCAAGTAGCATCTTTGTATCTGAAAAATGTTGTTATTCAATTCTCTCTGATAACAAAAATGTACATAATTCAGATTTTAGAAAATGGATAAATGGTTTCTCTCTGACAAAAGTTCAAATATACACATTCACAATATTTTTACTTCTAGCAAACTATGTGACCTAATTAGTCCTTGGCAAACAGTTGGTGTCTGTGATATCAGTGTAGCATTACTGCTTTATATATAATCAGTTTGAATCCAAATGGCAGTTCCATGCAATTATCACATAAATATTGCCTCAGTGTTAATTCTGCAACTGTCCATATAAATTCTGATTCTCCACTATCTGAGTGTGTGTGTGTCTGTGTATAAACCCTAATGAGACATGTTGCAGTTAATAGCATATATTCAATTTTGGGTAATCTATGAGAAGTTAGACCCATGATCCTTAGAATGGCAGATTTGATATAGATTATGGAAAAGTTGTCTTTCCTAAGAGACAGCAGCCTTCAGTTTATATTCAAAAGCAATTAGTTGAGAAGATAATACACAATGCTATTTCTGCCTAGAGCATTTAAATTCAGAAAAGGAATTGGAGCTCCTCAGCTTAATAAATTGGAAGATGTTCTGTAAAATACTGTCACAGGAAATCCAAGGCAAATTAGTAACAACCGTTAGAAAGAAGAGAGATATGTAATAGTATCTGAATAGTCTTTCAATGTTTTGGGGAAATAAGTTCAGATTATGTTTTATGCAGGCATTATTGACACAAATAAAGGATAATACTTCCAGTGTAAGAAGCAATGTTTACATCTAATTACAAATTTAGTTAAAAACATAATCACAATTTACAAAAACCATAATTACAAATTACAAAGAAAAACAGGCAAACTGTCAATGACATCCTCTATGCATCTTGTTACCTATCAATTTTGTTTCATGATAAAATTCAATACTAAAATTTCAGAGTTAACCTTCAATATTAATTTCAACATCAATATTTATCAAAACATTTTAAAACAGGCAATTAGAAAAAGCATCACACCAAAAGTAATAATAATATTCCCAGGCTGCTACAGCATTGTATGATTATCCGACAGGGAAAGCAAATAGGCTGTTGATTTTTGGCAGGTCACTTGGCTCTGGATTTTAGGACTACAGCAATACCAGTGAGGGTGATGGAAGAAGTATTTCCTATTTTACCAATGTCACCAGAGCACCAATAAGAGAGTCTCAGATAAGTTTCCAAATATCGAAAAACAGTAGAGTTAACTTAATCTTTTATATCTGAACAAAAAGTTCTGGCATAATTTTTAAGAAAGTAGGACCACAGCCATTTTCTTATATAAACCTGATAGTTATTACACAAATTCAACCTCAGATTTAGAAGACTGCATTCAAACAGACTGATGACCACCCCTACCCCTAATTCACTCTGAAGCTGCATATCATCCACAGCTTCACAGCACTGCACCACATGTGGGTACCATTGTGGCAAAAGCAGGACAGTCTATCCTAGGGACAGATTAGGTCCCAGCTGCTCCTAAGAAGACACACCGTTTTCCACTGTGTTTGCACATCAGCTCATTTTTCAAAGCAATCCTAGCACTCTTCATTTTTTGAGATTTCAGACTCATTTTCTTTGTGCAAGTTCCTTTGTTGATAAATGTGTAAAGCCATGGCAGTGATGCAGAGCAAGGTAAATATCACAACGGCAATCACACCTATGCAAGAAGAAAAAGGAAAAACAATGTAAATGGAGTTTCGCTTCAACCATAGGCTTGTTGTCATTGCTTAATAAAGTTAGGTTACAATAAACCAAATCATCTACTAGATAGACTGGAAACATCCAAGCAGGAATTTTTAAGGCCAGGTGCCTTATAACATTTGCTATACTTCTGAGTTACTACAGCATTTGGATATGGCTGTATTAGGCTTGTTCCCTAAAGGCATGTCATGATGGACTCAGGGAATGGCTTCATATTTAAAAGCACAAAGAAAAATACATCTCTAAGATCATGTCCATCATTCAGTTATCAGGTGTGGGGAGCAACTGTGAGCAACTCGGACTAGACTAAGTTACTGGAATTAAGACTTATTCTATGCATCTGCTTTCCCACAATATGGCGCTGAGAAGGGAAACAGCTTCTACACAGCTGCCTCCAGTTCAACCAATAAACTGTGGGACCTGCTCCTGATTGGAGGAGAGCAGCGTACTCGGCGTGTGGGTAGCAGAGTTGGGATTGGTGGAAGAGGACTATAAAGGAGGAGAGAGACGGCATGCACCAGGAACATCTAAGAGGAACATCTAAGGGGAACACCTGTGCAGCCCCCAGAGAGCCGGCCGGCGGTGTGCCGCTCCCCTGCGAAAGTGGGGAATGTGGCCAGGGGGAACTGCCCTTCCACGGAGGTGGAAGGGATAGTAGCCAACCCGGGAAGAACCAGCAGCAAACCCGGGGAGGGCCGAGCAGACAAAAGAACAGCGCAGGGTCCTGTGTCGTTCCTCCACGAAGAGGGGGAGCGACATAATGGTGCCGTGACTCGGATAGGAAACCTAGGCA
Organism: Oryctolagus cuniculus; assembly: GCF_964237555.1. Lineage (NCBI taxonomy): Eukaryota > Metazoa > Chordata > Mammalia > Lagomorpha > Leporidae > Oryctolagus > Oryctolagus cuniculus. Next base: position 72,071,898 of record NC_091441.1, read on the forward strand.
GGGCTTAGTGTCGTTCCTCCACGAAGAGGGGGAGCGACATAATGGGGCCGTGACTCGGATAGGAAACCTAGGACGGATAGGAAACTTAGGAGGGAAGAAACAGGAAGAAGTGGAAAAATATCGGAGAGAGAGACTAGCAAACAGCCTAGGGAAAAGCCGGACGAAAAAGGTGCCGGAAGAAGCTATTGAAAGCCTAGGCATAGACTCAGATACGGACTACGGGGGGAAGCTGGGAGAAATCTCTAAGGTCGAAAGCGAAAGTGAAAGCTAGAACAAACAGACTCGGATACGGACTGTGGGGAGAAGCTGGGAGAAATGAGGGAGGAATATTGTTGGAAGAAAACTTAGTGAAATATACCGGGTAGAGAAAAATGTTAGGGAGGATGAAGCTGCGAGGGCAGGCCGAGGCGGAGACGGAAGCCATCTTGGAATTCTTCAAGTCAGCCCGGGGAGCAAGAGGCAAAGATCTGGAACCAGAGGCAGAGACGTGGGCCGCCAGGTTGGAATTCGCCAGGTTAGTCCGGGGAACTTGGATTGAATGCTAGTGGCGGAGACGTAAGCTACGCTGTGTGACTCGCGGAGGCTGCCGCGCGCAGAGAGAGCGTGCGGGGCACAAGTAGATAGGGAACCCGGGGCTAGTACGAGGCCGCGCAGATGAGAGAGGTGCGGGCTGAAGCGGCTCAGAGCCAGGAAGCCGCCGAGAAGCAGCCTCGGGGCGGGCGCCGGGAAGCCGCAGGGATAAGATAAACAGAAGTTTAGAAGTAAAATGACAGAAATAGGAATGCTGGTAGATAGAAGTAAAATGGGAGAAATAGGAATGCCCGGAGATAGAGAAATAGAGAAATAGAAAGGCCTCCCTACAACACTGCAATGTGAGAGCTTGGATTCGGTCTGCCTGATTAAGTGAGGCGATGAGCACCTGCAGGCGGCTAGCAGCTTATGCGCCGCAGGTCACCGAAGACAGGCACGAATTAACATCAGTAAGGTCTCCCCCACAATACGGCAATGAGAAGGCTTGCCTGATTGTTAGGGCTTGTAAGCCCCTGCAGGCTGAGCAGAGCATGCGCTGCAGGGCACCGAACACAGGCACGTATCAACGCCTAAAAACCTCCTCACAACATGGCGAAGAGAGGACCCGGATTCGGTTTGCCTGATTGATAGGACTTGTAAGAACCTGTGGCAACTCTAGCAAGTAGAGCAGAGGGTGTGCCGCGGGACACCGAAGACAGGCGCGTATCAACGCCAAAAAATAAAAAGAAAGGGGGATCTGTGGGGAGCAACTGTGAGCAACTCGGACTAGACTAAGTTACTGGAATTAAGACTTATTCTATGCATCTGCTTTCCCACAATATGGCGCTGAGAAGGGAAACAGCTTCTACACAGCTGCCTCCAGTTCAACCAATAAACTGTGGGACCTGCTGCTGATTGGAGGAGAGCAGCGTACTCGGCGTGTGGGTAGCAGAGTTGGGATTGGTGGAAGAGGACTATAAAGGAGGAGAGAGACGGCATGCACCAGGAACATCTAAGAGGAACATCTAAGGGGAACACCTGTGCAGCCCCCAGAGAGCCGGCCGGCGGTGTGCCGCTCCCCTGCGGAAGTGGGGAATGTGGCCAGGGGGAACTGCCCTTCCACGGAGGTGGAAGGGATAGTAGCCAACCCGGGAAGAACCAGCAGCAAACCCGGGGAGGGCCGAGCAGACAAAAGAACAGCGCAGGGTCCTGTGTCGTTCCTCCACGAAGAGGGGGAGCGACAATCAGGCAGGAAGCTTTAAATTATTTAAAAAGTATGCAGTGTTTTGTACCATCATAGAATAACTGTTGTTATACATTTTAAATGCAGATTTAAGAATACTTTTATGACAATATGTTTTTGAAGTACAGTAGCGTAGCATACACATAATCAGTTCCCATTATCAAGACTATTGCAGGGATATTTATTAAATTTACATGTAATGCAGATTACTTGTAAATGTTATAAAATATTGATACTATTAGCCATGCCCGTGGTTCTCAATCCTAGCTCCAAATCAGGTTAAAGGAGTTAAAGGTCTGGGTCTCTATCTCATAAATTGTTTGAGTCTTTAATTCATAGCCAGGAAGCCATTTAATGAATGCATGAAGTCGTACTCGAGAAAGCTGCTGATTCAAGCAATCCTATTAGTGTAGATGAACATCAAGTCTATGTTAAACTAGATGAGTCGGTGTAAAAATAGGTTATAGGTACCCAAATTACAAGTGTAAGATAATTCACTAAGGCATTAATTTGTATCTCCAGCTGGTGACTATTAGAAAATGCAAACCCCCTTTGTGAAATACCAGCCAGGGGAAGCCACCCAGCCCCTCCTCCTTCCCATTGCTTCCTTCAGGAGCCAAGTCAACACTTCTTAGGGGAACAGAATCCTGCTAAGACTCACAGTTCAACAGCAACATGTCTCTACATTGACCCCAGATATCTCGCCAGTTATAGCTGACCAAAAGCAATAAAATTCCAAAAGCAAGACGTGCTCTGCTGTTCTATGATCAATCTGCCCATTATCCTCGCTCACCAAAGGCCTGGCTCTAACTCTGACACTGTGTAGACATTTGTGGGCAACGGGAACCTACCCTGAAAATGTTAAGCATTTCACAATTGCTTTTGCATTGCAAAGAAAAATCTCCTAAAATATCAGGAATCATTTATGATTGGATTTGATGTAAAATTAATGACAAAAGTACCCCTTTAGGATGTGCATTATTCTCCAATTCCCACAGAAAACTGTAAAAATAGTTTTTTTTTTCCATTGGGTCATGTATTTTTAATTTACTTTTTTTTTATTTCTGAGAGAAAAAAGTTTGAGATAGTGAGGTACATGCTAATATCCTCAAGAGAAATTTAGTGAGGGCTTTTATAATATCTGAATTGTTTCCTATCATTTTTGGGGTAAAAAAGTTTATTTTGTATGTTCTATGGAAAGTCTGCCAAACAAGAAATCAAAAACATTTCAAAAATGAATTAATTAAGGAGGAAAGATGCTTACTTTTGCAGCAGTTCTTAATAAATTATATTTCAGAAAGAAAGTTTTCTTTGCCAAGATGTATTTAAATTAATTTTATTTTCTTCCTCTCAAAAGACCAATAAACAATCTCAGCCTATTAGATGAATTTTTCCTAAAGCAAGATTAAAAATGAAACACACAGTGACTAGTGAACTTACTCTATGTCACTGAACCATACTATTAAAAATTAACACGTTAAGTATTATTATGTGCATTTAAATCTTTTTTAATAAGGCGAACATTGTCAAGGGAAGCATTGAAGGCAGTGGGGAAACTTTTCCGTGTCAAGGGCCATCTGGGTATTTATAACATTCGCAGGCCATACAAAATGATCAACTTAAAAATGCACCTGCTATAGACTTAACTGATTTTCCAGTCCTGCCTGCAGCTGCGGTGGCATAATCAGACCAAATGACTTCCCTCCCTATCCTGAACCATAAACCCTGACCCATAAACCATAACCCATTATGCTGATTAATTCAACATTGTCAAGAGGGGTAACGCGGAAGGCAGGTCATTCACAGCTGCCTTACCTCCGACGACGAAGACCGCAGGGTCCCTCCCGTCTGCAGTAACTAAGGGCGCCCCCTTGCCAGCGGGTCCAGGACGGCCTGCAGAGAGGGGCACAAAGGGGAATAGAACGGGGAAATTCACACAGAGAGATGGAAGGGCAGCAGTGAACCCGTTGGAGCGGGCAAGGACCGGAAGGGACCGAGGACTCCGCTTTGAAACACGGGCCACGGCCAGGGTGGGACGCCGGCGGAGCGGGCACGCACCTGCGTCCCCGGCCAGCCGGGGAGTCAGTTCCCGCGCCGAGGAGCCAGGTCCCGCCGGCGCCGCACAGCCGGACGCCGCGGCTACTGGGCCGCGCACGGAGACCGGGGCGCGGCCGCCGGGTCGCAGCGCTGCCTTGAGGGGCGCGGCGCGGCCGAAGCGCACGGCCGAGAGGCAGCCGGTGAAGCCGCGCGCCGCCGCCCGCCTGGTGTCCGCGTCGGCGCCGGGGGTCTCTGCGGGAGATAGAAGCGGCACCCGGCGTCAGGGCGCAGGGGCCCAGGTCGGCGACATGGGGACGCCCGCCATTTGTTCGGCGGCGGCCAGCTTCAGCCTTCCTCAGAACCCCTTAGGTTCTGGGGAAAGCGCCAGAGCCACTACCTGTGGGCAGCCCTGTCAACTGCTCAGATGAGGCAGGGTTTTGGCTGATGGCTTCAAATGCCCACACCAGAATCTCCCAGGAAAACAGTTGTGTGGGATGAACTAAGAAATCCTCTGCCATTTAATAAAAAAAAAAAAAAATCATTAAAATACATTTTCAATGGAACACACAGCCACTAATCTAGGGGGTTACAGTAAAATAATTTCTGGAGACCAGGACAGACCTTTGGAAATCCTTTGTTGTTGTGTTTGCTTATTACATTCGACTGTTTTGTCTGAAGTATACAAATTTATCACTTTCATATTGTCTTAGTAACTTGTATTTTTATCACCAGTTAATGACCCTCTTGTTTAGCTGTTATAATCTTAAATTCTAATTATAACATTGCATTTCTTAGATTTATTAGTTTTTACTTGCAAGTTCTTAGCACATCTCTTTTTCAATAGTGTAAGTGCATTTAAACGTTTTTTTTTTAAAGTTGGTGTGACACAATTTAGTCTATTCACATTTAGAGTAAAAATCACTATACTTAGTATTATTCTTGTTCAACTTTTCTAGCAGTCTCAAAAGCCTTCTTTTATACCTTTATAAAGACAGTGCACTTTTCCAAAATGACCATTGCCCATCTCTTCTCCCACTCATGTCAGTCAGATGAACCATGCCTGGGACTCCGCACTCCCCCATACAGCATCCCCCAGTATTCTCTCCTCCTCACCTCCACCTGCACAACAGTGCCTCCTTTCTTGGGTTTTACTCCAATACATTTAGCTCCTAATCAGAATTAGAATATCACTTAAATTTACATATATTTTTCTTTTATAGTTCCTTCAAGAATCTTCATTTTTTTCCCAAGAAAGAATTTAACACTATTCCCTCTGACTAAACTCCATTCAGGCTTACTCTGAGCTCTCTGCTCAAGTTTCCCAGAGGTTTTGATCTTTCAACTCCTGGATTTGGAAATAATCATGGCAAGTCAGGTTTGGTCAGAATTTTTCACCCTCAATACCTGGTCACCACAACATCTATCATCCTCTCCATTTCGCACTATTCCCCACATGCAGGATGTTTGATCAGCTTGATTGGTCTTCATTAAAAATTCTGTTGCCCAAACAACTTCCTATTTTGCATTAACTAATCATCTGTCCCTACACCTGCTTGGCTGTAAACCTCCACCCACTTTTGTACTTGAAATTTTCAATCTCTCATCCCTACTGCTGAAGCCATAGCATAGTTCCTATATCTTTCATGAAAGTCCTAATATGTCAGCCTCCAGTTTTAACAAGTGTTAGAATTTTTTTTTCCCTTTGGCATGATACAACGTGGTTTTACATTGAATAACTATTTTAGAGAAAAGCCATATAACTTTAGGGCAGATTTTCTCCTAAAAATGCTGAATACAATTAACATTAAGCAGTCATTTTTAGAAAGATTTGTTCATTTGACAGGCAGAATGACAGAGAGGAGGAGACAGAGAAAGAGATCTTCCATCAGGCTGGTTCACTCCCAAATGTCTACAGCAGCTAGGGCTGAGACAGGTTGAAGGCAGGAGCCAGGAACTCCATCCAGGTCTCCCATGTGGGTGGCAGGGGTGCAAGCATTTGGGCTATCTTCCACTGTCATCCCAGGCACATTAGGGAGCTGGATCAGAAATGGAGTAGCTGGGACAGGCACAAAATCACAGGACAGAATCACAGGCAGCAGCTTAACCTGATGTACCATAATGTTGAACCCCTAAACAATCATTTAGTTTGAAGTTAATAGAATGAAATAGAGTAGAACTTTCCTTCATTCTCAATAGATGATTTAATTAGAAAGATTATCATCAAATATGAAATTAGGTATGTTTTAAGAATTTTGTGTTTCAATTTAAAAAATAAATCCATGAGTAGGCATTTCATGCAGCAGGTAAGTTGCCACCTGGGATGCCCACAATCCATATCAAAATGCCTGTCCGGCTACTACACTTTCAATTCCAGCTTCCTGCTAATGTGAACCCTGAGAGGCAGCACCTGATGGCTCAAATACTTGGGTCCCTGCCGTCCTTATGGGAGACCAGGATTGAGTTCTGGGTTCTGGCTTCAGCCTAGCCCAGCCTTGGCTGTTGTGAGTGTTTAAGGAGTGAACCAGCAATATATCTCTGCCTGTCTCTGTCTCTCCTTGCAACTAAAATGAAAAGAATAATAATAATAATAATAAAGAAATAAAGAAACATAAGACAGTACACAGGTCATTTCTCAAGGTTTTATTTTCGGCAAGCAAACTTGAGGAATGAAGTCATATCTCCAACCAGGACAAAGAATAAGCTTACTTACTGTTTGCTAAAACTTCTGTGGTTTCCTCAAGCTAGTGTTTCAGAACATTCAGTTGGGCCACCTATCATTGTCCCCATAAGACTTGAGGACAAATGGGAAACTGCACAAATGGCTGATGCTCATGAGGCTTTCTGTGCCATGAGTACTAGAGTCCTTTGTCTATGTTCCAGGAGTCTTTTGTCATCTGCCAGGATCCATAAATCAATTATATGCTTATTTATTATTTTGTTGGTAAATTAGGTAAAATCAAATTCTAGACCTAATATATAACATCACTTCTTTAAAAAAAAGTTTTAATTATTTTAAAGTCAGGGTAAAAAAGAGGGAGAGACAGAGAGATCTTCCATCTGCTAGTTTACCCCATACATGTCTGCAACAGCCATCCATGGGCCAGAACAAAGTTAGAAGGCAGGAACTCCATCCAGGTCTCCACGTGGGTGGCAGGGACCCAAATATCTGGGCCATCACCCACTGCCTTCCAAGCATGTTAGCAGAAAGCTGGGTTAGAAGAGGAGTATCCAGGACTTGAATTGGTACTCTGCTTTGGAATGTGGGTGGCTTAACATGTTGCACTGCAATGCCTACCCACTTACATCCCTTCTAAGTGAGACAAATACACTGTATTGTAAAATACTATGCCAACTGAGTTTTAAATGCTAAACCTGTATGTTTTATGTATCTCCTTAGACAGAACTCATTAGATAATTTTCAGAAGTATTTAATTACTATAACTACTTTGCATGTTCATATATTTTTATCTCTATTTTGAAATATAACCCTTCTACCCAGATATATACTTTCTGACATTTATAATAATAATCACACTGATATGTAACTATTTACAGGCTATTGTTTTATTTTATGGGAGAAAACTTAAAAAGACATCTTCTGCTTTTACACTTTTTCTTTGGTTTCGATATATGTTTTTTTTTTTTTTAAATTTTAGTTAGTGATTTAAAAAATAACAAAATCTGTAATCAAGAATATCAACAATACCAAAATAGTTGGAGAAACAACATGTAACAGAAATGACAGGTCATCTCTAAGGGATTACAGTATTTTAAGTGCTCACCTTCTTTAGGACTGTATTTCTGATAAGCTACATAGGAAATTCAAGATCTAAAGAGTTTACATTTAAACAGCTTTAATCTGAGTTTATCTTGACATAATCAACCTGAATCATCTTCATTAGTGAAACTACTCAGAAATGGTAAGATAATAACACCATGCTAATTATGAATTCTGGGTCATTGTTTTCAAAAGCAAGTAAAGGTAGACAAAGTTTTTTATTGAGTATGAGCATTATTTTTTATAATTGCTCACATTTAGCCTATGATCCCTATTAATATGTGAGTTGGGAAAGGGTAGGTCTTGTGTTGCTCTTGTTCGTAGGCTTTCTCAGTGCCTTATAAAGTGTACTCAGTAGATGTTCATGAAATATTTTTGAAGGAATGGATGAATCAGTGACTTACAGGGACTTATTAAACTTAAAAAGTAATAACTTGCTGTAGAGTCCTTCGGGTAACTCTTTGGAAAATCAGTGGCTTATCTATTAGTTAACTTGAAGGTCTATTTTACTGCAGCCTAAAGTAATAAAGTACTTTGTATCAAACTCCAAATTATCTGGAATTATAGTCTTGTGATTAATGATCTGAAAATAACAAGACTTAAGCAGAACATATCCTGAAATATGATCATCCAAAATATGAAGCATTTTATTAATCTTTAATTATTATCTCCACCTCCAGACACAGGCAAAATGAATATTCATAATTTTCTGTTGATCAGATGCTTCAGATTATATACTTCATTGATCAATTTGAATTTGAAATTGTATGCCCTAAATTGCATGCCTTTTTAATATATCTTCCTTGAATAAAGCCTTTAACATCTTCAACTCGATATAATTATTTATCTGGAGAAAAACAAATTTTTTTTTAACTTTTATTTAATGAATATAAGTTTCCAAAGTACGAATGATGGATTACTATGGCTTCCCCCCCATACCGTCCCTCCCACCCACAACCCTCCCCTTTCCCACTCCCTATCCCCTTCCATTCACATCAAGATTCATTTTCGATTATCTTAATATACAGAAGATCAGCTTAGTATACATTAAGTAAGGATTTCAACAGTTTGCTCCCACACAGAAACATAAAGTGAAAAATAATAGATGATTTTTTTTTAATGATGATGAAATGAGATCAGACCTATTGTCATGTTTAAACCCAGTGAGAGTCAAGTTGGGAGTTGATAGTTTCTTTCTTTTTTTTTTTTTTTAACAGAGGATCAGTTTAGTATGCATTAAGTAAAGATTTCAACAGTTTGCACCCCCATAGAAACACAAAGTGAAATATATTGTTTGAGTACTCGTTATAGCATTAAATCTCAATGCACAGCACATTAAGGACAGAGATCCTACATGAGGAGCAAGTGCACAGTGACTCCTGTTGTTGACTTTACCAATTGACACTCCTGTCTATGGCATCAGTAATCTCCCTATGCTCCAGTCATGAGTTTCCAAGGCTATGGAAGCCCTCTGAGTTCTCCGACTCTTATCTTGTTTAGACAAGGTCATAGTCAAAGTGGAGGTTCTCTCCTCCCTTCAGAGAAAGGTACCTCCTTCTTTGAAGACCTGTTCTTTCCACTGAGATCTCACTCACAGAGATCTTTTGCCAGAGTGTCTTGGCTTTCCATGCCTGAAATACTCTCATGGGCTTTTCAGCCAGCTCCGAATGCCTTTAGGGCTGATTCTGAGGCCAGAGTGCTATTTAGGACATCTGCCATTCTATGAGTCTGCTGAGTATCTCACTTCCCATGTTGGATCACTCTCCCCTTTATTTATTCTATCGGTTAGTGTTAGCAGGTACTAGACTTGCTTATGTGCTCCCTTTGACTCTTAGTCCTTTCATTATGATCAATTGTGAACTGAAATTGATCACTTGGAGTAGTGAGATGGCATTGGTACATGCCACCTTGATGGGATTAAATTGGAGTCCCCTGGTATGTTTCTAACTCTACCATTTGGGGCAAGTCAGCTTGAGCATGTCCCAAATTATATATCTCTTCCCTCTCGTATTCCTACTCTTATGTTTAACAGGGATCACATTTCAGTTAAATTTCAACACTTAAGAATAACTGTGTATTAATTACAGAATTAAACCAGTCATATTAAGTAGAACAGACAAAAAAACTACTAAGAGGGATAATGTATTAAGTTGTTCATTAACAGTCAGGGCTATGCTGATCAAGTCACCGTTTCCCATAGTGTCCATTCCACTTCAACAGGTTTCCTTTTTGGTGTTCAGTCAGTTGTCACCGATCAGGGAGAACATATGGTATTTGTCCCTTTGGGACTGGCTTATTTCACTCAGCATGATGTGTTCCAGATTCCTCCATTTTGTTGCAAATGACTGGATTTCGTTGTTTCTTACTGCGGTATAGTATTCTAAAGAGTACATATCCCATAATTTCTTTATCCAGTCTATCGTTGATGGGCATTTGGGTTGGTTCCAGGTCTTAGCTATTGTGAATTGAGCTGCAATAAACATTAGGCTGCAGACCGCTTTTTTGTTTGCCAATTTAAATTCCTTTGGGTAAATTCCAAGGAGTGGGATGGCTGGGTCGAACGGTAGGGTTATCTTCAGGTTTCTGAGGGATCTCCAGACTGACTTCCATAGTGGCTTGACCAGTTTGCATTCCCACCAACAGTGGGTTAGTGTCCCTTTTTCCCCACATCCTCGCCAGCATCTGTTGTTGGTAGATTTCTGCATGTGAGCCATTCTAACCGGGGTGAGGTGAAAGCTCATTGTGGTTTTGATTTGCATTTCCCTGATTGCTAGCGACCTTGAACATTTTTTCATGTGCCTGTTGGCCATTTGGATTTCCTCTTTTGAAAAATGTCTCTTGAGGTCCTTGGCCCATCTCTTAAGTGGGTTGCTGGTTTTGTTTTTGTGGAGTTTCTTGATCTCTTTGTAGATTCTGGTTATTAACCCTTTATCTGTTGCATAGTTTGCAAATATTTTTTCCCATTCTGACGGTTGTCTCTTCACTCTCCTGACTATTTCTTTTGCAGTACAGAAACTTCTCAATTTGATGCAATCCCAATAGTTAATTTTGGCTTTGACTGCCTGTGCCTCCCAGGTCTTTTCCGGAAACTCTTTACCTGTGCCAATATCTTGAAGGGTTTCTCCAATGTTCTCTAGTAACTTGATGGTGTCAGGTCATAGATTTAGGTCTTTAATCCATGTTGAGTGGATTTTTGTGTAAGGTGTAAGGTAGGGGTCTTGCTTCATGATTCTGCACGTGGAAATCCAATTTTCCCAGCACCATTTATTGAATAGACTGTCCTTGCTCCAGGAATTAGTTTTAGATCCTTGATCAAATATAAGTTGGCTGTAGATGTTTGGGTTGATTTCTGGTATTTCAATTCTGTTCCATTGGTCTATCCATCTGTTTCTGTACCAGTACCATGCTGTTTTGATTACAACTGCCCTGTAGTATTCCTGAAATCTGGAATTGTGATGCCTCCGGCTTTGTTTTTCTTGTACAAGATTGCTTTAGCTATTCGAGGTCTCTTGTGCCTCCATATAAATTTCTGCACCAATTTTTCCAGATCTGAGAAGAAGGTCTTCGGTATCTTGATTGGTATTGCATTGAATTTATAAATTGCTTTTGGGAGAATGGACATTTTGATGATATTGATTCTTCCAATCCATGAGCATGGAAGATTTTTCCATTTCTTGGTATCCTCTTCTATTTCTTTCTTTAAGGTTTTGTAATTTTCATCATAGAGATCTTTAACGTTCTTGGTTAAGTTTATTCCAAGGTATTTGATTGTTTTTGTAGCTATTGTGAATGGGATTGTCTTAGAAGTTCTTCCTCAGCCATGGCATTGTCTGTGTATACAAAGGCTGTTGATTTTTGTGCATTGAATTTATACCTTCTACTTTGCCAAACTCTTCTATGAGTTCCAATAGTCTCTTAGTAGAGTTCTTTGGGTCCCCTAAATAAAGAATCATGTCATCTGCAAAGAGGGATAGTTTGAGTTCTTCCTTCCCAATTTGTATCCCTTTAATTTCTTTTTCTTGCCTAATAGCTCTGGCTAGAACCTCCAGAACTATATTGAATAGCAGTGGTGAGAGTGGACATCCCTGTCTGGTCCCAGATCTCAGTGGAAATGCTTCCAACTTTTCCCCATTCAATAGGATGTTGGCTGTGGGTTTTTCATAGATTGCTTTGATTGTATTGAGGAATGTTCCTTCCAAACCCAGTTTGCTTAGAGTTTTCATCATGAACGGGTGTTGTATTTTATCAAATGCTTTCTCGGCATCTATTGAGATAATCATATGGTTTTTCTTCTGCAGTCTGTTAATGTGGTGTATCACATTGATTGTCTTGCGCACATTAAACCATCCCTGCATACCAGGGATAAATCCCACTTGGTCTGGGTGGATGATCTTTCTGATGTGTTGTTGCATTCTATTGGCGAGAATTTTATTGAGGATTTTTGCATCTATGTTCATCAGGGATATTGGTCTGTAATTCTCTTTCAGTGCTGCATCTTTTTCCGGCTTAGGAATTAAGGTGATGCTGGCTTCATAGAAAGAATTTGGGAGGATTCCCTCTTCTTCAATTGTTCTGAATAGTTTGAGAAGAATTGGAGTTAGTTCTTCTTTAAATGTCTGGTAGAATTCAGCAGTGAATCCATCTGGTCCTGGGCTTTTCTTTGTTGGGAGGGCCTTTATTACTGTTTCAATTTCTGTCTCAGTTATGGGTCTGTTTAGGTTTTCGATGTCTTCCTGGTTCAATATAGGTAGGTTGCATGTGTCCAGGAATCTATCCATTTCTGATAGGTTTCCCTGTTTGCTGGCATACAAGTCCTTGTAGTAATTTCTGATGATTCTTTTTATTTCTGTGGTGTCTGTTGTTACGTTTCCTTTTTCATCTCTGATTTTATTGATTTGGGTCTTTTCTCTTCTTTTTTTAGTTAGTTGGGCCAATGGGGTGTCAATTTTGTTTATTTTTTCAAAAAACCAGCTCCTCGTTTGGCTGATTTTTTGGAATGTTTTTCTTGATTCAATCCTGTTGATTTCTTCTCTGATTTTAATTATTTCTCTTCTCCTACTAGATTTGGGTCTGGTTTGCTGTAGGTTTTCTAGATCCTTGAGGTGAATAGAAAGCTCATCTATTTGGTGCCTTTCCAATTTCTTGATGTAGGCACCTATTGATATAAACTTTCCTCTTAACACTGCTTTTGCTGCGTCCCATAAGTTTTGGTATGTTGTGCTGTTATCCTCATTTACTTCCAGAAAGTTTTTGATTTCTCTTTTGATTTCTTCTATGACCCATTGTTCATTCAGGAGCATGTTGTTCAATCTCCATGTTTTTGCATATGCTCTAGGGATTCCTGAGTTGTTCATTTCCAACTTCATTCCTTTATGGTCTGAGAAGCTGCATGGTATGATTCTAATTCTTTTGAATTTGCTGAGACTTGCTTTTTATGGCCTAGTATGTGGTCAATCCTAGAGAAGGTTCCATGTACTGCTGAGAAGAATGTAAAATCTTTAGCTGTAGGATTGAAAGTTCTGTAGATATCCGTTAGATCCATTTGGGCTATAGTGTCGTTTAAATCTACTGTATCCTTGTTGATCTTCTGTCCTATTGATCTGTCTATTTCTGAGAGTGGAGTATTGAAGTCCCCCAGTACTATTGTATTGGGGTCTAAGTCTCCCTTTAAGTCCGTTAACAAATCTTTTAGATAAACCGGTGCCCTGTAGTTAGGTGCATATACATTGATAATTGTTATATCTTCCTGTTGAATTGATCCCTTAATCATTATGTAGTGTCCCTCTTTGTCTCTCTTAACGGTTTTTGTGGTAAAGTTTATGGTGTCTGATATTAAGATGGCTACGCCTGCTCTTTTTTCATTTCTGTTGGCATGGTATATCTTTTTCCAGCCTTTCACTTTCAGTCTGTATGGATCTTTGTTGGAAAGATGTGTTTCTTGTAAGCAGCAAATAGATGGGTTTTGTTCCTTAACCCAATCAGCCAAACGGTGTCTTTTAACTGGACAGTTCAGGCCATTCACGTTCAATGTGACTAATGATAAGTGGTAACTTTGCCCTGCCATTTGCCAAAGATAAGTTCTAATATATGCTTTGAATTCCCTGTGATCTTTTGCTGTGAGCTTTCCTTCCTTGGTTTCCTTCCTTTACCTTCTTTCATATTGATGACCGTGTTTCTTTGTTTCTGTGTGTAACACATCTTTAAGCATCTTTTGCAGGGCTGGACGAGTGGCAACAAATTCTTTCAATTTCTGTTTGTTATGAAAAGTCTTTATTTCACCTTCATTCACAAATGAGAGCTTTGCAGGATATAATATTCTGGGCTGGCAGTTGTTCTCTCTTAGTACCTGGGCTATATCTCGCCATTCCCTCCTAGCTTGTAGAGTTTCTGATGAGAAGTCAGCTGTGAGTCTGATTGGAGATCCTCTGAGAGTAATCTGACGTTTCTCTCTTGCACATTTTAGGATCTTTTCTTTCTGTTTCACTGTGGAGAGTTTAATTACAACGTGTCGTGGTGAGGATCTCTTTTGGTCATGTTTATTAGGGGTTCTGTGAGCTTCCTGTACTAGGATTTCTCTGTCCTTCTCCAAACCTGGGAAATTTTCTGCTAATATCTCACTAAAAAGGCCTTCTAATCCTTTCTCCCTCTCCATGCCTTCAGGAACTCCTAGAACCCGAATGTTGGGTTTTTTAATAGTATCCTGAAGATTCCCGACAATATGTTTTAGAATCCTAATTTCCTCTTCTTTTCTTTGGTCTGACTGTATCCTTTCCTGTTCTCTGTCTTCTAAGTCCGATATTCTCTCTTCTGCTTCTCCCATTCTGTTTGTAAGGCTCTCTATTGTGTTTTTCATTTGATCTATTGAATTCTTCACTTCAGTCACTATCCCAGTTTCCTGTTGTACTAGTTGTTTCGTTTCATTTTGATTCCTCCTTAATATTTCATTTTCACGAGAGAGATTTTCTATCTTGTCCATTAAGGATTTCTGTAGTTCAAGAATTTGTTTTTGAGAACTTCTTAATGTTCTTATCAATTTTTTGAGATCTGCTTCTTGTATTTCTTCTATGTCATCATCCTCATAATCTTGAATTGGGGTGTCTTTTTCATTTGAGGGCTTCATGGTGACTTCCTTGTTTTTATTACCTTGGTTTTTGCGTTTGTTATTTGTCATATTGGAGATATTTGGTTTCTTCACTGTGGTGCTTTTTCTTGTTATACTATGACTCTAGATTAAGTGGACTATCTGTTTTTGATGGAGCCTTAGGGCTTGAGATGGGTGTGGCCTGAGAGCTCTGCTTGGTGTGCCAAAGGTGACACTCCCAGGTTGGGCGTGGTAAACCTCTCTCTCTCTCTCTTTTTTTTTCGATTCAAAAGGGAAGTTATTCTGCACAGCTGAACGAAGTTGGAGGTAGTTAGCAGGCAAATGATATACCCACAGGAGCCAGAGATCGGAAGCTCTTTCCCAAGGACCACACAGGGATTCTGTTCGGCCCTTAGAGTGGGCTCAAATTCTCCTTCAGTCTCCCACTGGGTTGCCAAAGTTACGGAACTGTAGTGTCTCTGGAGAGTGCTCACGTGAATTCCGTGAGTTCTCTCCCCCACCGTCTCTTTTTTCACAGTCTCAGTTCAGTAGCACCACAAATTTACTAGGTTCTAATCTCCTGTTAATTCGCCCCACCCAGAGTCAGGTTTTACTGCTAGGCTCAGGGCCGGTGCAGACCTGATGTCGCTCTGCTTATGACGTATGTCCAAGATGGCGCCTGCTCTTTGTCTTGCTCGCCCTTGAGAGGTGAGCGGAGAGAGAGAAACCCGTGTCCATACCAGTCACCTTTTTTTTTTCCCTCTCTCTCTCTTCCAGTTAGCTTGGTGAAGTCCCCCCCGCCCCGGGGGTCGTTCCCTCTAGTCTCCTCTCTCCGCTTGCCTGCCGGTGTCTCGGGTTATTGAGGTTCGGCTCACCTCGCGTTCCAGCGCTGGTGTGTTGAGTCTGCCGCTGGTGTCCCGAACTGTGGGCTCCCACACTCTCCACGTAGGTCTGCTCCCCTTCCAGCGCCAATGTGTGGACTCGGAGCCCTGGACGTCCCAAGTCTCCCTGCTGTTGCACTCCCCTTCGAGCACTTGCGCGCAGACCCTGCAGGTTGCGCAGCTCAGTCCCGCCTGGATCCCCAACTCTTAGAAAAGGTCCCAAGGGCCGGCGCCGTGGCTCACTAAGCTAATCCTCCGTCTTGCGGCGCCGGCACACCGGGTTCTAGTCCCAGTCGGGGCACTGGATTCTGTCACAGCTCTCTGCTGTAGCCAGGGAGTGCAGTGGAGGATGGCCCAAGTGCTTGGGCCCTGCACCTCATGGGAGACCAGAAAAACAAATTTTTATAAGTGGTGATTCTTTCTAATCCTCTTCATATTTCATAGAAGATAGTTCATTTTCTTAATTGATTGACATAGGAGTTATATTTCTTACAGAAAGATTATTTTCCTAAGTTACTATATTATTTAAAGCTAAATTGCACTTTTAAAAATATTTCCTGTGAATATCATAGACAGTTACTGCACCTTTTTACCTTGTCATAAATATTTAAGTACATGCATCATCTTTCCTGTTAGATACTAGAGTCATGAAGGAAAGAAAAAAACAACCAAAGCAAGACTCAAAAGAGTTCCAGCTGTATTCATCTGCTGGGAGAAATTAAACAATTCTTTCTCTTGTCTTTAACTCAAACCCAGTTTTATCACTGCATGGAGGTCTCTGGGGTTGACGCTGAAACATGTCTGCTTTGATAACATGTCATTTTTCAGAATTGTCAGACAAATGCCATAATTCAATATGCATGATTGCCAAGTGAGAAGGTAAGTGTGGAAGTACTTTTGGAGGTATGCCCTTGCTCATCTAGCAGGTAGCACTTACTCATGATTAGATGGGCACGCAGCCAGGAGTACAATTTGTACCTTGATTGTCACTCACTGTGAAAGTATTATTCAAATAAGACAAGAAATTCTTTCATCATAATGAATGCTTCCAGAGTTTGTGACATGACACTCTCAATCTGATGTTTTGTGCAGGAAACACTTTCTTCTACTTACCTAAAACCTTTCCCAGTGCGAGGGATTTGACAGCATTGAATTCTGTCCCCGAGGCCAATATAACTTGTCTCTTTGCACTCTGATTAACCTGTTAAATGTCGCAAGGGAAACAAATAACAAAAATAAATTCATTTTTAATGAAAAGGAGGCAAAGAGAACACAGGGAAAAATAGTAAAAATAAATCATTTGCAAGTGCTACCACAAGGTTAAAGAAAACAAACAATGATTTAGAAGGGGAAAACAATTTTATAAACAACATATATAATGCCATCAGCTGCTGCTCCCACCCACTGCCCACTCTCTAATCCTGCTTTCTCTTCTTCACCATGTTAAGTATCTGCAATTGGCAGAAACTACAGAAAGGTGGAATCAGCTGTTTTACATTTAAAAACTTATTCTCTGGAGAAAACTGAAAGCATATAGCCAAGAAATGTAGTTCTATGTGCAGATCTAAAGTATATTTTGCGGCCAGCGCCGCGGCTCACTAGGCTAATCCTCCGCCTTGTGGCGCCGGCACCCCAGGGTTCTAGTCCCCTTTGGGGCGCTGGATTCTGTCCCGGTTGCCCCTCTTCCAGGCCAGCTCTCTGCTGTGGCCCGGGAGTGCAGTGGAGGATGGCCCAAGTGCTTGGGCCCTGCACCTCATGGGAGACCAGGAGAAGCACCTGGCTCTTGCCTTCGGATCAGCGCGATGCGCTGGTCGCAGCGCGCCAGCCGCAGTGGCCACTGGAGGGTGAACCAATGGCAAAGGAAGACCTTTCTCTCTGTCTCTCTCTCTCACTGTCCACTCTGCCTGTCAAAATAAATAAATAAAGTATATTTTGCTTCAAATACTGGTGACAATTTACTTACTCTGCTCTGACCCAGGTCTATTTTCTTATTTATTCCCACCTTAATGAATATCCTGTACACCTTTTTCTCCCATGTTTAAATTGTTGCAGTACCTGTTCTTTTATAATTAGATGAGGACAGGTTCTCATTGAAATATCAGTTCACAAATTCCACTACAGTCACCATGATAAGCTAGACAACATTTCCCTACTAAGAAAACAAGTAAGCATATATTGACATTTTAAAGGAACAAATAATTATAACTTTGACAGAACCACATTGCTAAACAAATAAAACATTTCCCCTTCTCCAAACCTGGGCTATATTTGACTTCCTATCCCGACCTATGGCAGGAAAACACTGAGTGTGTTGCTTTTATTAATATTTATTGTCAAATTTTTACATTAGCATATTCATTCTCAGAGTCATAATATCAGTTACCATTGCTTTTGACTTTGCTGCATTACCTCTACAGCAACCACTGCTTCTTCTCTTTTAATCTTCAGCTGGTGAAAGTGCCCATCAGCCAAGTTTGTAAAATCAAAGTTAAACACATCAGAATCTTGGTGACTGTCTAGCTTGTACCTGATCTGTAAACTTCCTAAAGAGAAAAGTAAATGGTCTTTTAAATTAGCACAGTTATTTAAAAAAAAAAAACTTTCATGCATAATCTAGAGTACTTTCAATATCTAATACATATTTGAATCTATTTAGCATAGATTTGGATTACCCAATAGTTATGTTTCTTGGAATGGTAATTACTTAAGTGCTATCCCAGTGCCAAACTCCAAGTCCAAATACACTATTTAAAGTCAAGACCACATATGCTGATAATAAGCAATTTCCCAAATCTTTCTTATGTAAAGTTTTAAATTATTCATATGAAAGTTCTAAACTCATATTTAAATTATGACTATGATATTGACTTTATGAATTGATGTAGCTCCATGTGATATTGTATCAACATTCAGTTTTCATAATTATAACTTCTTTAATAATGCTTATTTTAATGTGCGAGTATTATTGAAGGGTATACAGTTAAAAACTTTTAACAATCAGAATTTTTCTTCTGAAATCTTCAGCCCTAATCAAAAAACAGGGAAGAAAATTTTGTCAGGAGACAGTTTCTACAATTGGTACATCTTCCAACATACATATTGCTCTCCTATAAAGATATAGTCTCATAGCCCATAATTCTGTTACAGCTCATCCAGTTAGAGGTTTTGTAGGCTTTTCTAGAAATCGAAATTTTGTCCTGAATCATTACTTAACAAATTTGAAGTGTGGCCTTGCTGCCCAACTGTGAAAGTTTTGGAATGCCCCTGCATTGACACTAGTCAGCAGACTGTCACTTCCCTTCTTATGTGGGTGTGATGTAACAAGCTTCTTGACCACCTGATGAAATAAAGAACAACTGTATTCATCTGTTGTTTATGGAAATAGGCTTTTATGTAGTTTTACCATATCATCCACATTGTTGCTCCTCTGCTTAGAATCAGCAGAAAATATATGTCATATATCTAGGTATCTTATCTGAAAATGAGCTGCAAAATCAATTTAGATCATCATGTAGTAGTAAAGACATTGTAGCCATAAGAAGTATAATTGTATATCAAATTTGTAAAATTATCAAACTAATAATAGTAGAAAAGGCTTTTAATTTAATATTGAAATACTAGCTTTTATGATAACCATTATAAATAGTATTAAAAAACATATTGGAAGGCATGTGATTTTTCTTTTTTTTTTTTTGTTTTTGATTTTTCTATCCTTGTTTGTAGATTGAGTGTTGAAAAGATCCATGTCATTACAGACCTATTTTTCTAATTCAAGTTTTTTTTTCTTTCATGCAAAAGATATTCACCATTGTTGGAGAGGATGACTGAAAGGTATTCTTCATGGAAAGAACTCACATAAAGCAGTAAGCTTGGAGTTTGTGTAGTTCGGAAGCTCAGTGTGATCATTTCTCTGGTCAATGTTGTATTTCTGTGTAATGAAGAAGCAAAAGAGCTCTTGTTTTCACTTAAAGGGTAATGTTCTTGAAAAGTATAAGTCATTGAGGAGCCTGTTCCAAAATATGCAGAAATTTCTGGAATGACAAACACATTTTTGTGATATTAACAAATTTAAATACAAATTTTTTGATGTATATTTAAAGAGTAAATCCAATACTTTAATACATTGAGAGGTAAAACAAAAATGTTTTCCTGTTTGTATATTTTCACTTTTCAAATTTTAAGATTCTTTTTTCAAAAGATGTATTTAGGTGCTAGCATTGTGGTGCTGCAGGTTAAGCCTGTCTCTTTCCTATCTCTCTGTACCTCTGACTTTTAAATAAATAAATAAATCTTTTAAAAAATTAATTATTTGAAAGACAGATTGACAAAATGGTGCCCTCCCCCCAGATATCTTCCAACTGCTGGTTCACACCCTAACTGCCAGGATGAAGCTAGGAACCAGGAACTCCATCCAGGGCTCTCACAAGAGTGACAGGAACCCAAGTATTTAGGCCATCATCTGCTGCCTCCCATATGCATTAACTGGAAGCTGGACTGGAACCGCCGGTGAGACTCAATCCCAGGCACCCTGACATGATGCAGCATGGCACTACAACACCCACCCAAGTTTTAAGTTTCTTAAAAAATATAAATGTAAATAAATATAAATATATAAATAAATATATAAATTATATAAATATAGATATAAAATGAGTTTCTTAAAAATAAAGCTTGAAACGAAAAGTAACAAATCTTAACATATTCACAACCCAGACATGAATAACATCTAGTAGAGATTTTATTTAATTCTCCAAATTATCTTTAATCTGTACTATAAATGTATATCTTAAAGCTACTCTCAGCTTTGGGTGCCAATTTTTCTTCCAAAAGATTATTTTTCTTGGGGCTGGCGCTGTGGTGTAGTGAGTAAAGCTGCCACCTGCATTCCTGGCATCCCATATGGGCGCTGGTTCAAGCCCCAGCTGCTCTACTTCTGATCCAGCTCCGAGCTAGTGTGTCTGGGAAAGCAGCAGAAGATGGTCCAGGTCCTTAGGACCCTGCAACCATGTGGGAGACTCAGAAGAAGCTCCTAGCTTCAGATCAGCCCAGCTTTGGCCTTGCACCTATTTGGGGAGTGAAACAGTAGATGGAAGATCTCTCTTGCTTGCTCTCTCTCTTTGTCTCTCTGTAATTCTGCTTTTCAAATAAATAAATTTTAATAATCCTTTAAAAAAGAGATTTTTCTTTTCACTTAGTTGAAAGTTGATGATATGGTGTTAGGGAGGGACAGAGAGAGAGAGAGAGAGAGAGAAACAGGGCCAGCACCTTGGCGTAGTGAATAAAGCTGCAGCCTGCCATGCCAGCATCACATATGGGCGCCGGTTCAAGTCCCATAGCTCTCTGCTATGGCCTAGGAAAGCAGTGGAAGATGGCCCAAATCCTTGGGCTCCTGCACCCATGTGGGAGACCTGGAGGAAGCTCCTGGTGCTTGTTTCAGATCGGCGCAGCTCTGGCCATTGCAGCCAACTGGGGAGTGAACCAGTGGATGGAAGACTTCTCTCTCTCTGCCTCTCTTTCTCTCTCCGTGTAACTCTTTCAAATAAATAAATAAATAAATAAATCTTAGAGAGAGAGAGAGAAAGAGAGAGAGAGAATCTTCCCTCTGCTGGTTGACTGCTCAAATGCCCACAACAGGGACTGGGCCAGGCCTGGGCCAGGCCTAAGCCAGGAACTCCATCTCCATCCTACCATATAGATGGTAGGAAGACAAGTACTTAGGCCAACAGCTACTGATCTCCAGGTGCAGCAGCAGGAAGCTGGACCCAAAGTGCAGAGTAGCTGGGACTCGAGTTGAGCACTTTGATATGAGATGTGGGTGTCTCAACTGTGCCACAAAGCTCAGCCAGAAAATTTACTTCTATAGAACGCTATTTCTTCTGCCTATTTGAGCTATTCTTATACATACCAAGCTCAACAGCACATTGTTACAATGATTTCATATCATTTGATGTCTGTTAAAGAAGCTTAGAAAAGAAAAAAGAGAACATATGTATATATAGACTGTGATATTTACTCTATTTACCATTCTTTTTGTTTGTCCCTGGGAGTGATATTATCATCTGGTGTCATTTTTTCATTCTAGTACAGCTTGGTTCCCATTTGCCTTCTCTGTGCTGTTGTCAGATATATTAAATATTGGTAGGATAACATATACGTGTATGTGTGTGGGTATATATATGGATGTGTGTATGGGTATATGTTTCTATATACATGTAGGATATGTATATATCCTTTATTATAATTTTAATCAGTTATTTTTTACATTAGTTAACAGCAGAAAGGATAAGAAATATGCTCTTACTCTACCTTTTATAATTGCCTACAAACTGATTTTTATAAAGAATTTTTTTTTGTGTGTAGACTTTAATAACTGTCAGTTTACATTCTTTCAGCCTGAAGAACAACCTTTGTTATTTCCTCTCATGAGGGTCTGTTAGCTGTGAATTCCAACAGTTTTAAAAGACATTTTTTTAAAAATTTTTCCCCAAATGCTTGCAAAAGCCAGGGCTGGGCCAAAGCAAGGCTAGGAGCCTGGAAATCAATGGAGGTCTCCCACATGGGTGGCAGGGACCCAAGTACTTGAGCCATAATCTCCTGTGTTCCAGGGTGCACACTAGCAGGAAGTTGGATTGGAAGTATAAGGGCCAGGATGCAAACCATGCACTCTGGAATGGGATATGGGTGTCTCAAACAGCATCTTAACTGCTGTGTCAAATGCCCACACATCTCTCAGTTTAAAAAAAATTAAATTTGGCCAGCGCCGCGGCTCACTAGGCTAATCCTCCACCTAGCGGCACCGGCACACCGGGTTCTAGTCCCGGTCGGGGCACCGGATTCTGTCCCAGTTGCCCCTCTTCCAGGCCAGCTCTCTGCTGTGGCCTGGGAGTGCAGTGGAGGATGGCCCAAGTCCTTGGGCCCTGCACCCTATGGGAGACCAGGAGAAGCACCTGGCTCCTGCCATCGGATCAGCGAGGTGTGCTGGCCGCAGCGCGCCAACCGCAGCGGCCAATGGAGGGTGAACCAACGGCAAAAGGAAGACCTTTCTCTCTGTCTCTCTCTCTCACTGTCCACTCTGCCTGTCAAAAAAAAAAAAAATAAATAAAATAAATAAAAAAAATTAAATTTTATTGAAAGAGAAACAGAGACAGAGAGACTGGCAGAGCTTCTCTGTTGGTTTACTTCCACAATGGTGGGGGCTGACCTAGACTGAAACCAGAATCCAGGAACCCAACTAATTGAGCCATTACTATTGCCTCCAGGGGTCTGCATTAGTGAGAAGCTAGAGTTTGGAGCTGGAGCCAGGATTCAAACCCAGGCACTCTGATACTGAGTATCTTAACTGATAGGCTCAATTCCAGCTCCTTAAAGGCCAAAAATATACAAACAAACAAATATGGAATACCTTTAGTTCACTGTCATTTTTGAAAGATAGTTTTGCTGGGCATAGTTTCTTGGATAACATTTGTTTTATTTAAATATATTTTCTCACTGCTTTGTTACTTAAAACATTTTTGATAAGAAGTCAGCTGTTAATCTTGATATGAGTCATTTTTCTCTTACTGCTTTTAAGATTTCTTTTTTGTCCTCTTTTTTTTGACAGGCAGAGTGGACAGTGAGAGAGACAGAGAGAAAGGTCTTCCTTTACCATTGGTTCACCCCACAATGGCTGCTGCGGCCGGCGCGCTGTGGCCAGTGCACTGTGCTGATCCGAAGCCAGGAGCCAGGTGCTTATCCTGGTCTCCCATGCGGGTGCAGGGCCCAAGGACCTGGGCCATCCTCCACTGCACTCCCAGGCCACAGCAGAGAGCTGAACAGGAAGAGGAGCAACCGGGACAGAATCCAGTGCCCTGACCAGGACTAGAACCCGGTGTGCTGGCGCACTGAGCTGTGGCATCAGCCTGTCCTCTTCTTTTTTTTTTTTTTAAAGATTTATTTTATTAATTTGAAAGGCAGAGTTATATAGAGAGGGAAAGACACAGATGGAGGGATCTTCCATCCACTGGTTTGCTCCCCAAATGGCTGAAACAGCAGGAGTTGGGGAGGCTGAAGCCAGGAGCCAGGAGCTTCATCCAGGTCTCCCACATAGGTTCTGGGGTCCAAGTAGTTGGGCCACCCTCCACTGCTTTCCCAGGGTGTTAGTAGGGAGTTAGATGGGAAGTGGAGCAGCCAGGATTTGAATTGGTGCCAATATGGCACAACCATATGGTGGTGGCACAACCTGTTATTCCACAATGCCAGCCTCTGTCTTCATTTTCAACATCAAGATGTGTCTGGGTAGGTGTTTCTTTTTGTCATATTTGGAATTCACTGAACTTTCCATACATGTAGATGATAATTTTCATTAATTTGGGGGATGCTTCAACTAATATTCCAACCATTATATTTAAAACACTTTTTCTTTATCCTTTTATGTCTTCTCTCCTTCATATATTCTCGTTACATAGTGATGTATTAATCATGCCTGACATTGCTCTGTTGCTCTGTCAACTTTTCTTTAGTCTCATTACTCTTCAGGATAGATAATTTTTATTTATTTATTTATTTTAACTTTTATTTAATGAATATAAATTTCTAAAGTACAGCTTATGGATTACAATGGCTCCCCCCCCCATAACGTCCATCCCACCCACAACCCTCCCCTTTCCCTCTCCCTCCCCCCTTCCATTCACATCAAGATTCATTTTCAATTCTCTTTATATATAGAAGATCAGTTTAGTATATATTAAGTAAAGATTTCAACAGTTTGCACCCACATAGAAACACAAAGTGAAAAATACTGTTTGAGTACTAGTTATAGCATTAAATCACAACGTACAGCATATTAAGGACAGAGATCTTACATGAGGAGTTAGTGCACAGTGACTCCTGTTGTTGACTTAACAAATGGACACTCTTGTTTATGGCATAAGTAATCACCCTAGGCTCTAGTCATGAGTTGCCAAGGCTATGGAAGCCTTTTGAGTTTACCGACTTCGATCTTATTCCGACAGGGTCATAGTCAAAGTGGAAGTTCTCTCCTCGCTTCAGAGAAAGGTACCTCCTTCCTTGATGACCTGTTCTTTCCACTGGGATCTCACTCGTGGAGATCTTTCATATAGGGTTTTTTTTTTTTTTTTTTTTGCCAGAGTGTCTTGGCTTTCCATGCCTGAAATACTCTCATGGGCTTTTCAGCCAGATCCGAATGTCTTAAGGACTGATTCTGAGGCCAGAACGCTGTTTAGGACAGGATAGATAATTTTATTGATCCATCTTCCAAGTTTGCTGATTCCTTCTTCTATCACTGTAAATCTGTTGAAACTCTCTAGTTAAATTTTCATTACAATCATTGTACATTTTAATGATATAATTTCTAATTCTCTTTTAAAAATATTTGTTATAATTCTATATTCAAGGATATACTGTCAGCATAACCTTCACATTTTAAAATTTTCTTTATTTATTTGAAAGGCAGAGTGACAGATATAGAACTTCCATCTGCTTGTTTACTCCCCAAGTGGCCCAACTGCTGGCACTGGGCCAGGTTGATGCCAGGAACTATAAACTCCATCTAGGTCAATCACATTGCAGTAGGAACTCAAGAACTTAAGCTATCACTCACTGTTTCCCAAGTGAATTAGCAAGGAGCTGGATCAGAAGCAGAGTAGTTGGGACTTGAACTGAAATGAGATGCAGGTGTTGCAAGAGGCGGGTTGACCTGTACCACAATGTCCACCCCGTATCTTCACTTTTCTAAGCATGGTGTCTTAGTCTGTTTGGGTTGTTATAACAAAATACCATAAACTACGTAGGTTAAACGCTTTTTCCTTATAGTTCTGGAGACTATAAAACCCATAGCAAAAGTACCAACATACTTCTTGTGAAGGTCCTTCCCCTGGTTTGCAGATCCTTCTCTCTGTATCTGCACACAGTGGAGAGAAAGAGAGGGCTCTGATCTACTCCTCTTCTTTTAAGTGTGCCAAGTTCATCACCAGAGCTAAGCTGTCATGACTTATACTTAAGCCCAAATAGTCTCCCATAAGACCCCCTTCACAAACCATCATCACATTTGTGATTGAATTTCAGTAGGAAACACACATTCAATTTACAATATAGTGTTACTTTTAGTTCTTTGAACATTTTTATAATAGCTATTTTGGAATCCTTGCCATGCAAGCCTGACATATAGACTCTCCCTAAAATAGCTTCTACAGCCTACTTTCCCCCCTTAGTAGATTATGCTCTCTTTTTTTTTTTTTGCATATCTATGATTTTAAATTTTGATTAGAATTTGACTTTCTAAAACTTTTTGAATTTTAATTTTTAATTAGTTTTTAACAGATTCAATGTGCTTTGTAGATACAATTCTAAGAACATGATTCCCTTCCTCCCTCACTCCCTCCTTTCCCTTCTCTCCTTACCACCCTCTTTCTTTCTTACCCCCTTTTTATAGTTTTTGAGATAACGTATTTTAAATCTACATTACAGTAAAAAGGCTTAATACTTCACTGAGTAAGAAATAAAAAAAGACAAAAATAAAAATAAAAAGCAAAAAGGCCCTAATTTAGGGGGAAAAAAGACAACCTCTATAAATGATACTTGAATGGAAAAATGACCATTTCCCCCATACACAGTACATTTTAAAGTAATCACAGGAGCTGGCGCTGTGGCTCACTTGGTTAATCCTCCACCTTGTGGTGCCTGCATCCCATATGGGCGCTGGGTTCTAGTCCTGGTTGCTCCACTTTCAGTCCAGTTCTCTGCTGTGGCCCAGGAGGGCAGTGGAGGATGGCCCAAGTGTTTGGGCCCCTGCACCCGCGTGGGAGACTAGGAAGAAGCACCTAGCTCCTGGCTCCTGGCTCCTGGCTTCGGATTGGTGCAGCACCAGCCGTTACGGCCATTTGGGGAGTGAACCAATGGAAGGAAGACCTTTCTCTCTCTCTCTCTCTCTCTCTCTACCTGTCAAATAAAAATAAATAAATAAAGTACTTACAGATCATTCAAACCATACTACTTAACCACTGGCTTCACAAAGCTATAAAACAAAACTTAAAAAACAATATTTGCAGGAATGTTGATACAAGTAAACATTTCTTTTTTCTTTCTTCTTTTTTTTTTTTGTTTTTTTTTTTTTTTTAAATTTTAGCTCCCATTTGCAAGAGAGAACATGCAGTATTTGTTTTTCTGGGTCTGGCTTATTTCACTAAACAAGATGTACTCCAATTGTGTCCATTTTGCTGTAAATGGTAGAATTTCATTCTTTTTTTATACTTCTTCCATTTTATACTTTTTATATTTTTTGTACTTCTTTCATTCTTTTTTTACTGTATAGCTGAATGATATTCCATTGTGTACATATACCTCATTTTCTATAACTTCATCTGATGATGCACACCTTGGATGATTCCAGATTTAGGCTATTGTGAACAGTGTTGCTATGAACATGGTGGTACAGATATTCTTTGATACATTGTGTTCAAGTTTTTTGGGTATATGCCCAAAAGTGGGATTGCCAGATCATATGGCAAGTCTATTTCTAGTTTTTTAAGAAAACTCCATCCAGTTTTCCACAGTGGCTGTACTAATTTACAGTCCCACCAACAGTGTGTAAGTGTTCCCCTTTGCATCCTTTGCATTTTGTACTCTCTCTGTTTTGGATTTTAGCCATTCTGACAAGTGTGGTATGATATCTCATTGTGGTTTTGATTTGCATTTCCCTGATGGTAAGTGATGTTGAGTATTTGTTAAATATAGTTGTTGGCCATTTGTATTCCTTCTTTTGAGAACTGTTTATTGAAGACCTTTGCCCATTTCTTAACTGGATTGGTTGATTTTTGTTGTTGAGGTTTTTAGGTTGTTTTAATATATTTGGGATATTAATCCTTTGTGAGGTAGGTGGTTTGTATTTTTAAAATTTGATATTAAAAAAGATTTATTTATTTGAAAGCCAGAGTTACAGAGAGAGAGAGGAGAAGAAAGAAAAAAAGATATCTTCCATCTGCTAGTTCATCCCCAAATATCTGCAATGACCAGGGTTGGGCCAGGAGCCTGGAACTCCTATGTAAGTGGCAGGGGCTCAAATACTTGGGCGGTCACCGGCTGCCTTCCTAAGTGCATTTGTAGGGGGCTGGGATGGAAGTGGAGCAGTCAGGACTCAGACTTGTGCCCCTTAAGGGATGCCAGCATCTTAGGCAGCAGGTTAACAGACTGTACCACAACGCCAGGCCCCAAGTTTGATATTTAAGATACAATATTCTAACAATTTTCTAAATAGTTTCTCTCCAGGGCTTTTTGTTAGTTTAGTGACTCAGCTGGGCAATCTCAACCAAGTCTATTTCCTTAGAAGTATAGGTCTCAGATGTCATTCCTCCTGGAGTATATGGTTCCGTATATGCAGTAATGTGGGAGGCCACACATTACTGCAAAGGCTCTCTCTTTGACCAGCTCCCTCCCTCCCCCCTCATCCCTTTCTCTTAAGACTTATTTATTTGATAGGCAGAGTAAGAGAGGCAGAGAGAAGGAGAGAACTTCCACCTGCCTGTTCACTCCCCAAATGGCTGCAACAGCCAGGACTAGTCCAGGCTGAAGCCAGGAGACTGGAGCTCTATCTGGGTTCCCACAAAGGTAGCAGGGATCCAAGTAACTGGGCCATCATATGCTTCCTTTCAAAATGCACTAGCAGAGAGCTGGATCGGAAGTGGAGCAGCTGTGACACAATCTATGTTGCAACATGGGAAGCTGCGGTTGCATACTTAACCCACGGTGCCACAATGCCACTGTTCTCTCTTTTTTTAATCTTTTCTCTGTGTTAACCTATCTGCCTGTGTTGGTATCATGCAGATTTGTTAGCTTCTACATATTGTCATATTCAGTAAGGCTCTAGAGTTGAAATTTAAATTGCTTCAGTCTGATTTAATTAAATCGAGTCCTCTCTCCTTCCCCTCCTCCCACAGGATTAGTCTTGATTTCAGTCTTTGAGACTTGTTATGACTTCAGAAGGAAGCTTCTTAGTTGTCTCATTCCTTGGTTCTGTCTTTTAGTCTTGTAGCTTGCCTATGATTTAACTTGCTGCTCTCCTGGAGTTATCCTCCTCTTAACTGCCTACCACCAATATTTCTCTTGTTTTCATAAGAACCATTAGGTTTGACCAATTATGCTGTTAAATATAGTATTTGTATATGCATGACAGACCAGAGGCACTTTAAAAAGCTGCTAAATTTAGTTTTGATGATTAAATAGAAATTCCATCAAAGTATTACAAATTTAAGTATATATAAAGTCAGTACAGTGTACTTAATACCAAAGTCAGTTCCCCTCTTTTAAAAACATGGCTTGTGCCATGATATTCCTGTAAGAACAGTTGGGGCCAGCACTGCAGGACAATGGGTTAAGCCATTGCCAGTGATGCCAGCATCCCATGTGAGCACCCGTTCTGGTTCCAGTTATTCACTTCCAATACAATTCTCTGCTAATGTGCCTGCAAAAGCAGTGAAAGATAGCCCAAGTACCTAATCCCCTGCCACCCACGTAGGAGACCTGGATAAAGCTCCTGACTACTGGCCTCAGCCTAGTCTAGTCCCAAACGTTGTAGCCATTTGTGGGGTGAATCAGCATAGAAGAATTTTCATTCTCTCTGTTTCTATGTGTATATCTACCCCTCTCTCTGTAACTCTTTCAAATAAATAAATCTTAAAAAAAAAAGGCAGTCAAACATCCCAGGTTAAAGTGTCTGAGTGGTCATGTGAATGACATGTCAGTATTAATTAAATACATACTTTCCCTCCTAGTTAATATAACTATTTAATAAGAAAACACAATTTAAAAAATCATGCATCACTTCAAGTTATTACCACAAATAACAATAATGCTTTACAGATCTGAAAAGCAAGAACACCCCAAGGATATGGTTTCAAAAACCAAATTGTTTTGAGAGCATTAACATTAAATAGAATATGGGGGTAACAGATATCTTCCACGTAAGAAATCCAAGGGAGATTGATAACCTATTTAACAGTCTTAGGTTTTCAAAATAGTCATATCCCCCTTAATGGAATTTGGAATAGAAATTATTCCATTTCAAATAATTTTACAATTTGCCCTTTTGTTATAACATCAAATGCCAGCAGTGTTCTTTATTAAGTGTCCCCTCAATTCCCTGTAACTTGCTCTTTGGTCACACTCACCATTTGTGCAGAATGGCCCATCATATGCAGACAACGTGCAGTTACAAGACACTCCTCTCTGCTCCTCCTGACATCTCCCTCCATTGCGACACAAGTGTCCATAGCTGCTGCAGTGTCCTGCACACCCGGGCTCCACTCCTGGTGTCACTGTGGCTCTTTCTTCCAGATCCAGGGACACACCATTCAACTGCAGTGACCGAATGCACCCCAGGAAGCCTCTCAGCCTGCTGGCCGTGCCTCCTGCAAGGGAAACACTACAAATAGAAACGTGTTCCGTGGGTGCTGGCATTGTAGCCTAGCAGATAAAGCCATCACCTGTGACGTGAATATCTCATATGGGTGGGGGCATATTCCAGTCCTGGCTGCTCCACTTCTGATCCAGCTCCCTGCTAATGTGCCTGGGAAGGCCGCAGAAATTGAATTAAGTACTTGGGTTCCTGCACCCACATGGGTGACTTGGAAGAAGCTCCTGGCTCTCTGCTTTTGTCTGGCTCAGCTCTGGCCATTACAGACATTTTAGGAATGAACCAGCAGACAGAAGATTCTCTTTCTTTAGCTGTAACTCTGCCTTTCAAATAAAGAAAAGCTCAGGTAGGCAGCATTGCAGACAAAATGAAACACCCTTGCAGCTCCCCTAACTGCCTGTTCCATGGGAGGTTCCAGTCTCTTCTTTTAGATGGCATATGGCACTATATTTTGTATTTATATCTTGGTATTATACTCTTCTGTAGACTTGCTCTTTTACAAAAGACATGTAAATAGTTTTCCACTATTTACCCTTCTGAAATGCCTATGGCTTTGTCCTTTTTTTCCTTTGGTCCAATTATATTCTGTTTCTGATTATGTCTCTTGTGGTTTTTGAATCCAAAATCTGCTCTGTACTATTTTTAAAATAAATGTTTGCAACATTAGAAAATATAACATACATCATGATTATATATGAATGCTCAAAATTTTTAGAATAATAAGAATGTATGAAGATAAATTTCCTAGCAAACTCCCAAAACAAAGTAAGAAAAGTTTACAAAGGCAAGGAAACAGGAAGGATGAAATCATATTATAATATCACGTGCCAGGGGATTCCAATTCAATCCCATCAAGGTGGCACGTACCAATGCCATCTCACTAGTCAAAGTGATCAATTTCAGTTCATAATTGATCATAATGATAAGTCTAAGAGTCAAAGGGATCACATAAACAAGACTAGTGTCTGCTAATACTAACTGAAAGAATTAAAAAGGAGAGAATGATCCAACATGAGAAGTGGATACCAGCAGACCCACAGAATGGCAGACATCCTAAATGGCACTCTGGCCTCAGAATCAGCCCTTAAGGCATTCAGGTCTGGCTGAAGAGCCCATGAGAGTATTTTAGGCATGGAAAGCCAAGACACTCTGGAAAGAACGAGCCATCAAAGAAGGAGGTACCTTTCTCCGAGGGGAGGGGAGAACTTCCACTTTGACTATGACCTTGGCTAAATATGATCAGAGTCAGTGAACTCAAAAGGCTTCCATGGCCTTGGCAACTCATGACAAGAGCCTAGGGTGATTACTGATGCCATAAAGAGTGTCAATTGTTAAGTCCACAACAGGAGTCACTGTACACTTACTCCTCATATAGGATCTCTGTCCTTAATGTGTTGTACAATGTGATTTAATGCTATAACTAGTACTCAAACAGTATTTTACACTTTGTGTTTCTGTGTGGGTGCAAACTGTTGAAATCTTTACTTAATATATACTAAACTGATCTTCTGTATATAAAGAGAATTGAAAATGAATCTTGATGTGAATGGTATGGGAGAGGGAGTGGGAGATGGGAGGGTTGTGGGTAGGAGGGAAGTTATGGAGGGGGAATCCATTGTAATCCGTGAGCTGTACTTTGGAAATTTATATTTATTAAACAAAAGTTTAAAAAAATTAAAATAAAATAAAATATCTGATGCAAGTTATCCCTTGTTCTATGCATTCCTTTCTGATGATAGTGTGGTAAAATGGCATTAACTGAATAATACACACATGGATATTTTATCATATTAAACTTGAATGATATATAAGCCAGAATTCTACAAACATGAGTCTAGGAACACAGGAATTGCCTGGAGTGTGAAAAATGCAGATTCTTGAGCCTCCTCTTAGAGATTCTGTTAAGTAGCTCCAAATCTGAATTTTCAACCAGGTTTTGGGTGATTCTAAAGTCTGCGGTTCAACCACAATTTTATTTATTTATTTTTATTTATTTTAAAAGGCTTGTTTTGTTTATTTGAAAAGCAGAGAGAGAGAGAGAGAGAGAGAGAGAGAGAGAGGCAT
This sequence comes from Oryctolagus cuniculus, assembly GCF_964237555.1. Lineage (NCBI taxonomy): Eukaryota > Metazoa > Chordata > Mammalia > Lagomorpha > Leporidae > Oryctolagus > Oryctolagus cuniculus. The sequence continues at coordinate 72,103,896 of NC_091441.1, forward strand.
AACCATCTGCTGCTTCGCTCCCCAAATGGCCACAATGGCAAGGGCTGAGCCAGGTTGAAGCCAGGAACCTGAAACTCCATCAGAATCTTCTCCATGAGTAGTACTTGGGATATCTTCTGCTGCTTTTCCCAGGCCATTAGCAGAGTGTTGGACTGCAAGTGGAACCAGCACTCATATGGGATGCTGGTGTCGTGGGTGCAGCTTAACCCACTGTGCCACAATGTCAGCTCTAACCACCAGTTTTATAAAACTTACCTTTGTGTGAATGCTTATTATAGGTGACTTTTATACTAATTTTGTTTCTAGGTATTCCACTAAATAATCTGAAGGATACTAAGAGAGAAAAACAAGTTCCTTAATTTGACTCACTTTGTGTTCTTCCTTTCAGGTAGTTTGATGAGTTCAAGCCTTTTGAAAAGGCTTCTTCTTGCTATAATATAACCAGCATTTTGTCTAGAGCTAGTTTTTATGGAGCCATGGTATATACACACCTCCTGCAAACACATACACACACATACATTATCTCTCTCTCTCTCTCTCACTCACACATACACACACACTCAAATGCATTTGAATTCACTGTGCAGCATTTAGTACCCGTAAGTCACATGCATCCCCCTATAAAGTAGGTTGTGTGATCATTTGTGACTTAGTCCAATTTCTAATTGAACTGTGTTCTTGATGTGCTTTAAAATGCATAAGAAATTAGCAAGTGAGAGCTACTCCCTCATTGTGCTCAGTTTTAAGTTAGAATAGAATAGTCTGAAAAGTAATATAGCAAAATATATTTTCCACCTTGGAAAAAATAAACAGTGATTAAACAATAAATAAGCAAATTGAAGAAAAGACTTCCATCACCCAGAGCTGTAATCTTTAAATGGATACCCTGCATTTCAGATAAATAAATAATAAATCTTTAAAAAATTAAATGCACTGCAAGATTAAAGGAGCAAGATGTGGTTGTAAACAAGAAGCATGTGGTGAGAGTACCAGGAGGGGGGACAGGAGTGGGGAGCCTAAAAGCCTGCTATGGACACACTGTGGGATGTGTTGCTGCGTGGACACTGGGGGACTTCTGTTTCAATTATAACACAAGTTAGCTAACTGCATTGAGAAGTGAACCTGAAGAAGTGAATAAAAAGTTCTAGCTGTCACACTAATAGTGAGGATAAAATACAGCTGTCACAAATGCCAGTCATCTGTAATATGAATTTTTCAAGCTTGGGAATTGGCCATCAGGGGTTCAGAGTCCTGTTACCAAGTGGCTACTCTACCTCTCTGAGACTTGGTTATCTCATATGTAGATGGATTTAAAAAATGGTATCAACAAAATAAAAAGTACACAGCAAGTTTCTAGAACTGACCTCTAGGTTATCAATAAATTATGTCAATAGCAGTAGCACTTGTTTTCAAGTGCTACTGAAAGTACTTTTGTAGTAATGACCTTCTTTAGGCCCAACTCTGCACTCACACCAAGTTCAATTTCAATCAACAGCACTCACCAATGAAGAGCTGACTGTTGAGCTGTAAACGGACGTGCCCATCAGCAGGGGCAGAGTGTATCTTCTGAGGGAGTTGATCGACCTGCAAAGATGCTCCTTTAATGTTCCTCTCTGCCCTCACATGATGCCACTTGTTGTCATTAAAGGGGGTGGACGACTGCACTGTGACCTCACAAGGTCCATTCCCCACATCAAAGGAAAAGGTCACTTCTGTGGGAGCTGGAAATACATATATGGATATTGTTCATGTTAATTCACAGGGGAGAACATTTGTCTCCTCAGGAGCAGACACAGGAAAACACAACATGCTCACTATGAAAGAAGAAAATGACACTGCTGCAGAAAAATGCGACACTGAGTTGGGGATGGAGGGCAAAATAAATGTGTCCCCTAGAGAGAAGAAAACAGAACAAAGCTGATTTTATGGTAATTATCTTCAGAGAATACTATCCAGTCTTGCTAAATACTAAATATTAAAGATACACACCCAAAGTTAGAATCCAAATAGCATTTTATGTATAAGTAATTTTATTTTCAAACGGCTCAAAAATCTCATCTAATTTGAAAACACATTTAACAAATCTGATGGTAATTAATTAAGCTTCGAGTGCATGAAAAATAATATGTCTGGTCAATTATAATTCAATTAGCAATTTGATGAGTTTGATTTAAAGCTGTGAACAGACTCGGCAATAGTGGAGAAGGCACATTTTGATGAATTTTTATGTGCTTCATACCTCACAGTTTTTGTTCCTCTTAAAATGATTAAATGAAAAACGCAATTATAAAATAAGCATGGTGATACTTTACAAAAGCTCTTATTGCTAAATCATGGGCATCCTCTGACTTGGCCGGAGTGAGCAACGTACCACGCAGCTCTATCCTAATAAAGTCTGTGATCCCCAGGTTCTCCATAAACACACCAGAGGAGACCGTAGTCTTAAAAAAGAAACATACGTCCGCAGTAAACTCTCCATGCAAAGTGGGGAAGTGAAGGTATGACGTCTCAGTGTTGAAGGAAGCGGAATTCCAAAATGAGTCTGTTTACAAAAAGAAAAAAACACAAAAGAGAAAAAAAGTCATGAAACAAAAAAAACACATTTTATACTTACATGTTTACTGCTAACCACAAGAATAACTACGTAAGTCTTCACTGAGAGTTCTGAACATTCCTCTCACATTGTCATGACACCAACAGCCAAAAGGTGATTATTTTTTTTTTTTTTTTTTTTTTTTTATTTTTGACAGGCAGAGTGGACAGTGAGAGAGAGAGACAGAGAGAGAAAGGTCTTCCTTTTGCCGTTGGTTCACCCTCCAATGGCCGCCGCTGCAGCCGGCGCACCGCGCTGATCCGATGGCAGGAGCCAGGATCCAGGTGCTTTTCCTGGTCTCCCATGGGGTGCAGGGCCCAAGCACCTGGGCCATCCTCCACTGCACTCCCTGGCCATAGCAGAGAGCTGGCCTGGAAGAGGGGCAACCGGGACAGAATCCGGCGCCCCGACCGGGACTAGAACCCGGTGTGCCGGCGCCGCAAGGTGGAGGATTAACCTATTGAGCCACGGCGCCGGCTAAAAGGTGATTATTTTGAGGAACAGAATTCTGTGTTGAGAAAAGGCTAAAGAAGGCAAAACAAAACCAGTGAGATCAGTTACGAGATGGCAGCCAACAATGCAGGCAAGAGACAATGGCAGCTTGAACTGGAGTTGTAGTGGAGACGGTGAGATAGGGTTAGATTCAGAATAGGGCTAAAGTGAGAAATAATAGGATTTACTGATGAACTGGATGTTGGAAGGTAAGGGAATGAATAAGATCTGAGACAACTCCAGAGTTTATAGTCTAAAAGTGATGCTGCTTTCTTTGGTGTATCCCATCGGGAGGGACACAGTGTTGATTAGTCCCACTACCTGTCATATTAGCTTTGTCTGCCTTGTGAAGGGGCATCTGTCAGGTTTCTCCCATAGATACTTAATGCTTTTCTCTCTGCAATTCATGAATGCTTTGACACCTTAAGGCTATAAAACGCACCTAATTTTTTCAAACTCTTATCCATTGATTTTAAAACTTACTGATTACACTTGAATTATTATCATGGTTGTTGACAATGGTCATTTTCTTTTTTTAAGATTTATTTATTTGAGGAACCAGTGTTGTGGTGTAGTAGGTAAAGCCATGGCCTGCAGTGCCAGCACCCCATATAAGCACTGGTTTGAGTTCAACTGCTCCATTTCTGATCCAGCTCCCTTCCTGCTAATGTACCTGGGAAAGCAGAGGAGAAGGCTCAAGTCCTTGGGCCCCTTTAGCCATGTGGGAGACCCGAAAGAATCTCTCAATCTCTCTCTCTCTATCTCTCCATCTCTCCATCTTTCTGTAACTCTGACTTTCAAATAAATAAATATTTATTTATCTGAAAGTGTTACAGATAGAGAGAAAGCAAGAGAGAGAAGGAGAAAGAGAGAGAGAGAGAGAGAGAGAGAGAGAGAGAATCTTCCATACACTGATTTACTCCCAAAACGGTGAAGGCAGGAGCTCAAAAACTCCATCCAGATCTCCCATGTGGGGTGACAAGGGTCCAAGTGCTTGAGCCATCTTCTGCTGCTTTCCCAGGCTCATTAGCAGGGAGCTAGATCAGAAGTGGAGCAGCTGGGACTGGACTCTCATATGAGATGCCAGCATTACAGGGCAACAAGCCCCATATGCACAGCATTTAACAAATGAACCAAAATACACTCAAAGAATAATAAAATCCTTTTTCTGAAAGAACAAAATATTTAGATTAACAAAGCGCACTTTGTTTTAGGAAAAATTCACAGACTTGATTAAAACTTAAGCATATTCTATTATCTTTGTTTTTAAAAACTTTGTTTTTTATTTGAAAACATTTTTTTGACTGGCAGACAGAGACAAAGAAAGCTGGTTCACTGCCCAAATGCCTGCAAAGCCAGGACAGGGTAAAGACTGAAACTGGGAGCCAGAAACTCAATCTAGGTTTCCTACATGAGCATCACTCATTCAAAAAGCTTCAAAACAGGAAACTTTTTGAGAAATGATGTAGTGTCAAAAATGGGAAGTTCAACACCTGATCTCATATGATGTATCAGTAAAAAATGCAGATGCAGTAAAAACACTGCATAAAATTACCTTTACATACTAGATAAGTAAATAAAATAGAAAAGAATAACATTACCTTCAGTCTATGTGTATAAGGTGTATATTAAACAAGTGAATTTCATGTTTAGACTTGGTTCCATCTCCAAGATATCACATCACATATATTCCAATATTCAAAAAATCCAAAAAAAAAAAAAAATCTGAAACACTTCTTTCTGGTCCTGAGTATTTTGGATGATGCATGTTCAACCTGCACTTCATTAACAAAATATGTGTCTGTAGTGCTTTCATGATATCCATGCCTTTTAAAAATCTGTCCTGATATTATTACAATGTCCCAGCACTTCACTAATTTTCTCTCTGACCACAAGGGCTTATGTCTACTCTTTTATTATCAAAACCTGTTAGTATGACCAAAAAGCTTTTTCTCGCCACTACTTACTGTCCCCGTGGCAGAGCAGGGGCCCCAGTGCATAAGCAGCTTCAGAATGCCTTCGGCCTGTGTCTGTTATCACAACCTGAGTGACCGGCAGGTGCTCTTTCTGGGAAAGGACTATTGTTTCGCTAGACCTAGAAACAACCACCAAAACCCTTACAATTATTCTCATTGACACACACACACAAAATCAACTATGATCTTACTGCAATTTGAAACCAACATTAAAGTACTTCACTGAACACTTAAACATTTTTCAGTATTTTGAGAGCACAGAAATTATTATGATTCTAAATCAGAGATCAGCAAATGTTTTCTGTGAAAGGCCATGGTAATGATTTGGCATCCCAGTTCACACTGCATCTGTAGCAGCTCCTCAACTCAGCTACCATGGTATCAGAGCAGTCAAGGACAGTAACAAATGGGCATGGCTTTACAGACACTGCATTTTGGACTTTATACCAGTTTATTCACTGGGAAATATTCTTCCTTTTACTTTACAGCCAAAAAAAAAAAACAAAAAAAAAAAAAAACAAAAAAAAACACCTGTCTTAGCTCATCAGCTCCACAAAATCAGGCCAATGGATTGGATTTGACCCACAAGCAGTTACTAGTTTATCAACTTCTGACAATTCCTGAGCCTAATGATTAGAAAGAAGAAGGGAGTAAATCATGAAGAATGGTCATTTTGGAAGCACAGAACAATATTTTCAAGGTAACTAGACATATAACTTCTAAAATTCATCTCAAAATAACATTTAAGTGATTATTAATCACAAATATAAATAGTAACACCATTTAGACTTAGATATGCTTCTCACAGAGTTTTATCATTAATTTTTTAAAGTCCTTTCATGGATACTGGGTATTTCTTCCTAGTTAAATTGTGAATTGAAAAACTAAATCCATAATTCAAAATGCAATCAAATATGATGCTTTTACTAATAATTCATAGACTAATATGTGTGGAAATGTTGTATGAAATACTGTCTCCATTCAGTGTATATTTTTGTAAAACTACAGTTTCTGTCCCTAAAAATGTATAGCCTATCAGATGCTATGGAAACCAATCATTGTCATCATCTTCACTTCATTTGTGACAGGGAAATTAAGAGCATAGCCTGGGTCCAACTCAAAGAGCCCCAAGGAGAAGCTGGGAGATCTTATGGTCCTGACCCCAGCCATTCCACTGATTCCTTCCAAAGCATATCTGCACATATGTATGTGTGTGCGTATGCTTCAACTGAATGTGTATTCTGATTTACAGACAGAACACTCTCAGTGCACTTCTTCAGTCTAGTAAATGCTGTTTTATTCAATTTACTCAGTCCCAAAACCTTCCTTTGTATGGATTTGTGGCTAAAAAACTTAGCAGCTAATACTTAATCATTGAAATTGTTTTGCACTGTAAAATAAAATTTTCTGAAAAGCAAAGACTTTAGGTATCAAAGTTTGAAATGTGAAAAAGAAGCAACCTGCAATATATATAAATAGATATGAATTCATATGAATTAATTACCCAGAAAAGAAGAAATATTTTCAGGAAAAGAAAGATTATTTCTAGAATTCAGACTTGCGTTCTATTGCTGTACCCGGCTAAGTCTCTGTTACCCATGTTTATACAATGAAGAGAGAATGGCCTATCTAATGTGATCACTGTTCAGCTTTGGAGGGGATTGATGGTGAACAAGCCAGGAACACTCACAAGTTTCTTAGTGGGTAGGTCAGTCTGAGGCGTTTTCAATTAAGATAGTAGGCATCAACAATAACTATTTCAACTTCTGCAACTGTCATTTTACTAAGATAGTCTAGTATAGGATATATAATTAATTATTCATGGAGGATGCCTGAAGCTTAAAGACTCATTTTGCATAAAAGCTGCAAGTTTAATTTCATTTCTAACACCAACAGTTTGTATAAAATACTGAGAATGTTGGTGGGTGAACCAGAGTGCATCTCAGTTACATTAAGAAAATACTATGCTACCTGGCTCCTGGCTTCGGATCGGCGCAGCATGCCAGCTGCCACGTGCCGGCTGTAGCGGCGCTTGGGGGGATGAACCAACGGAAAAAGGAAGACCTTTCTCTCTGTCTCTCTCTCTCTCTCTCACTGTCTAACTCTGCCTGTCCAAAAAAAAAAAAAAAAAAAGAAAGAAAAGAAAAAATACTATGATAAAGTCTTTCTGTTGTTTAGGAAAACTCTCCATTGAGGACAAAAATGACCAACAATTTTACCAATTTCTTATTACTGTAGGTAGATCCTAACTTTCATGGATTTATGTAGCATGCTGAAGATTGGACTTCCTCAAGACCTGGCTGCTCTACTTCTGATCCCACTCTCTGTTATGGCCTGGGAAAGTAGTAGAAGATGGCCCAAATCCTTGGGCCCCTGCACCCACGTGGGAGACCTGGAAGAGGCTTCTAACTCTTGGCTTTGGATCAGCTCAGCTCTGGCCGTTGCGGCCATTTGGGGAGCGAACCAATGGGTGGAAGACCTCTCTCGCTGCCTCTCCTCTCTCTGTGTAACTCTGACTTTCAAATAAATAAATAAAGCTTAAAAAAAAGTTCAATAAGAGAACTTCCAGACATTTTTGCTTTAAAGTTCCTACTGCTCCATATATTCTATAGGAAGTATACTATAAATAGGAAGTAAATTATATAGGATGTATAAAAACTCCTAAGATTTAATACTAATTGTTTGCCAAGGAGTTTTATTTGATGCAAAGAAGGGGTATACATTTTAGAAGTTTTTAAGTAAGAGAATTTTGAGTCACCTTTAACATTTAATGTTTGGGGGTAATAACAATCACACCAATCCACAACTAATTCACTTTGAACATACAAAGATTCTCAATTTCTGTTTATCTGGTTTATCTGGTTTATCTGGCTTATCTGCCTATCTCTTGGTGGATTCTATCTGCCCTGACTACTATTTATTGATCTGATTGGACTAGTCACTTCACTTTGTTTTTCATCTTAAAATTTCTTCTTCTTTCACTCAGTTTTTCATTTAAATTTAAAAGTCATCTTGTTGCAATGCACACAGATGGATAAAGCACTGGCATTTATTTGGAATTTCATTAAGTTTACGATTAATTAGAGTGAATTACATCTTCGAAGAGGATTTTCCAGTAGCAGCATTATTGATACTTCGGATTGGGAAATTTTTTTTTTGTGGTTATGTCTTGTTCATTACAGTATATTTAGCAGCACCCTTGACTTCTACTTACTACATACTAGTAAGTACCTACAGTTTCTAGATACCATAGAACAAATTTCCTTCCTCTGTGACAATGAAAATGTCTTCAGAGAATGCCTAATGTCCCATGGAGGTGAAAGGTGCTCTGATAGAGAGCCACTGTTTTAACAGACTAGTTGTACTATACATGACAGTTCTGAATCCATCTATATTTGATTATCCTTAATTCTCTCTACAAAAAGATCAAGAAACTCCACAACCACAAAACAAACAACCCACTTAAGAGAGCCATAAAGAAGAGTGTCAATTGTTAAGTCCACAACAGGAGTCACTGTGCACTTACTCCCCATGTAGGAACTCTGTCCTTAATGTGTTGTACAATGTGAATAAATGCTATAACTAGTACTCAAACAGTATTTTACACTTTGTGTTTCGGTGTTGAAATCTTTACTTAATATATACTAAGTTGATCTTCTGTATACGAAGATAATTGAAAATGAATCTTGATGTGAATGGGATGGGAGAGGGAGAGGGAGAGGGATATGGGATGGTTGCAGGTGGGAGAGAGGTTATGGGGGAAAAAGCTGCTATAATCCAAAAACTGTACTTTAGAAATTTATATTTATTAAATAAAAGTTAAAAAAAGTCATAATTTTTTATTAAAATTATTGAAGTTAGCTCACAGAACTTTGCATTTTTATTATTGCAAATAATTTTATCAGATTTTTAAATAGTAAAGATCTTATAATTGTATAGAAAGTCAAGTAATTTATCATTATTAATGAATTATAAATTGATTTTAATTAATATGTAATATTTATATATACCATAGAAACTAAATTAATTATAACTTAAGTGAATTCTCATTTATCCTGTTAATATATCTTTGTATTACCTTGGATTTTCTATGTAGGCAGTCCTGTTATCTACAGTATCTGCCAACTTTGTTTCTTCTTTTCCAAACTTTCTGTCATTTATTTTATTTTTTTTGTCTTTAACTGTCACATCTGTAAGTTTTTTAAAATTTTATGTTATGTTATTTATTTTTTAACTCATTAGCACATAAACCAACTTGAATAGATATTATTTTGTATTTATATAGCACCTGCTTGTGGGATCTTAAGCATTTTCTCTAATGAATCCTTATATGCTTTCTATTTGTTCTTATATTTTTAAAGGACTTTGAAAATATCACACCTATTAACATTCTGAGAAGTAAAATAATATTATAGATTTGTGTGTCATCATTATACTTGTAACTAGCAAAATAAACTGGATTTTTGAAGATAATTCAACTATCTTCAAAACCTATTTTGGAGAATAAATAGGTTTCTTTGAACACTGTTCACTATACATCCATGTGTTGTCTTGGAGAATAGTTTAAAAATGTAAATTATTATAATTCCTTTTAAATATATTTGTCTTTCTGATATATGGTGGGCAGGTTGTAATTAGTTATTTGATGGAAAATTCTTGCTCTAACTGGAGGACTGTGTGATCATAAATATTTTTTCATAGATTATGCTTTAAATGAGTTGATAACTATAGGGAAAACTTATGGAAAAATGATAACAGTTTATAGTAACAATAATACTGGGCACATTAATAGATATGCACAGAAAGACATAATAAAAAGAATTCAATTTGCTATCTAAATAGTATTTTTTTTTTTGTTATAAACTTCCTACCAGGAAGCTAGCACCTCACTTAACATCTCAATTATTATAAAAAAAGACTGAATAGAGCTTCCTGTGGTGGTCACTGAAGTCATACATAAGAGTGTAAAAAAAATAATAATTGTTAAGTTAACGAGGAATCACTGTGCACTAACTCTCCATGCAGGGCCTCTGTCAATGAGTTATATTATGAGAGTTAACTGTAAAACTAGTTCTCAAACAGTCTCTGTGTGTGTGTGTGTATGTGTGTGAATTGTTGAAATCTTTACTTAGTGTAGAGTTGGTCGTCTGTGTACAAAGTTCACTGAAAATGAATCTTAATGGAGAATGCAACTAGTGAGGGGAGAGGGAGGAGGAGGGGGAGGGGTGGGAGGGAGGGAGGGTATGGTGGGAAGAATAACTATATCCCTAAAGTTGTATTTATGACATTTGTATTTCTTAAAAAAAATTTAAAAGACTAAATAAAAACCATGATTGAGATTCTTATTTCTATAAATCAATGAATACTATCACAATGACAGATATTTCCAATTTTACTTCTAACTTTAATTAGAAAATTTTTATGATATTGGTAAATTTCATTTTAAAAACTGATAAAAATTAATTTCACTTGTCCAGAAAATTAAAAGAGAAATTGGAATCCCCTATCTATGCATCCCATCCATTACACACCTTCATTTACAAAATACATCATGAAAGAATTAGTTATGTTCTTACATTCTTGTTGAATAAGCTCTGTCTCCTGGGAGCATCAAAGTGAATAAGTTTAAAAAGCAAATGACCTCACCCTCCCCGTTTTTGAAATTAGGATGGGTTTTGACTTTGTCTTTCTGCTTCCCTCCTAAACTTTCTTTCAAAGGAAAAGCCTGGGTCTCTGTCACACTTTACTAACTGAAGCAGACAAGGCTGAGGGTGTGAGAGGACTTGAATCAATTATTTCTCCTGTTCCTCTCCTCTCTACTCAGTAGGTAGGGAGGTCACTCGATACAAATGACTAATGTGAAGTCTATGTTAATGTATTAACTTAAAGGGTGGGCGTTTGTCACAGGGGTTAAGAAGACAATTGAGATGTTCCTATTCTATTTTAGAGTGCCTGGGTTCTCCTATAGTTTCTGCTCTGGATTTCTATTTTTTGACAACCTACAACAAGGGAGGCAGCAGGGGATGACTCAAGTACTGAGTCCCTGCCCTTCATTTGGGAGACTTGGATTGAACTAAAGATTTCTGCCTCCAGGCCTTCCCTGGCTATTGTGTGCAGTTGGAGAGTGAATCAGCAGATGGAAGATCTCTTTCTCTCCTTGTCCCTCTAATATTCAAATTTAAAAGAAAAAAACAGGTAGGTGCTTAATATTGATAGTGTTTTTTTTTATTTTTTTATTTTTTTTTTATTTTTTGACAGGCAGAGTGGACAGTGAGAGAGAGAGACAGAGAGAAAGGTCTTCCTTTTGCCGTTGGTTCACCCTCCAGTGTGTTTTATAACTTAAAAAAGCCATAATAATTCAAACTACATTATAAAATCACTAGGATATGAGCATATACTATTCTGCATCACTCAAGACCCTGCCAAATCTCTCTGATCTGATCTGCAGAGAATTGAGGTAGGAATAGCTAGTGATCTAAAGGTTCCCCTGAACAATCAGAAAATCTATGGATGCAGGAAAAGGAACATTTTTTCATGAGTACAGATGCCCTTCAAGAAAACGTGAATCTGCACTGCTGAATTCTACCAGACATTTAAAGAAGAACTAATCCCATTTCTTCTCAAACTATTCAGAACAATCGAAGAAGAGGGAATTCTCCCAAATTCTTTCTATGAAGCCAGCATCACCTTAATTCCTAAGCCGGAAAAAGATGCAGCACTGAAAGAAAATTACAGACCAATATCCCTGATGAACATAGATGCAAAAATCCTCAATAAAATTCTCGCCAATAGAATGCAACAACACATCAGAAAGATCATCCACCCAGACCAAGTGGGATTTATCCCTGGTATGCAGGGATGGTTTAATGTGCGCAAGACAATCAATGTGATACACCACATTAACAGACTGCAGAAGAAAAACCATATGATTATCTCAATAGATGCCAAGAAAGCATTTGATAAAATACAACACCCATTCATGATGAAAACTCTAAGCAAACTGGGTTTGGAAGGAACATTCCTCAATACAATCAAAGCAATCTATGAAAAACCCACAGCCAACATCCTATTGAATGGGGAAAAGTTGGAAGCATTTCCACTGAGATCTGGTAACAGACAGGGATGTCCACTTTCACCACTGCTATTCAATATAGTTCTGGAGGTTCTAGCCAGAGCTATTAGGCAAGAAAAAGAAATTAAAGGGATACAAATTGGGAAGGAAGAACTCAAACTATCCCTCTTTGCAGATGACATGATTCTTTATTTAGGGGACCCAAAGTACTCTACTAAGAGACTATTGGAACTCATAGAAGATTTTGGCAAAGTAGCAGGGTATAAAATCAATGCACAAAAATCAACAGCCTTTGTATACACAGACAATGCCATGGCTGAGGAAGAACTTCTAAGATCAATCCCATTCACAATAGCTACAAAAACAATCAAATACCTTGGAATAAACTTAACCAAGGACATTAAAGATCTCTATGATGAAAATTACAAAACCTTAAAGAAAGAAATAGAAGAGGATACAAAGAAATGGAAAAATCTTCCATGCTCATGGATTGGAAAAATCAATATCATCAAAATGTCCATTCTCCCAAAAGCAATTTATAGATTCAATGCAATCCCAATCAAGATACCAAAGACATTTTTCTCAGATCTGGAAAAAATGGTGCTGAAATTTATATGGAGGCACAAGAGACCTCGAATAGCTAAAGCAATCTTGTACAACAAAAACAAAGCCAGAGGCATCACAATACCAGATTTCAGGACATACTACAGGGCAGTTGTAATCAAAACAGCATGGTACTGGTACAGAAACAGATGGATAGACCAATGGAACAGAATTGAAACACCAGAAATCAACCCAAACATCTACAGCCAACTTATATTTGATCAAGGATCTAAAACTAATTCCTGGAGCAAGGACAGTCTATTCAATAAATGGTGATGGGAAAACTGGATTTCCACATGCAGAATCATGAAGCAAGACCCCTACCTTACACCTTACACAAAAATCTACTCAACATGGATTAAAGACCTAAATCTACGACCTGACACCATCAAGTTACTAGAGAACATTGGAGAAACCCTTCAACATATAGGCACAGGCAAAGAATTTCTGGAAAAGACCCGGGAGGCACAGGCAGTCAAAGCCAAAATCAACTATTGGGATTGCATCAAATTGAGAAGTTTCTGTACTGCAAAAGAAACAGTCAGGAGAGTGAAGAGACAACCGACAGAATGGGAAAAAATATTTGCAAACTATGCAACAGATAAAGGGTTAATAACCAGAATCTACAAAGAGATCAAGAAACTCCACAAAAACAAAACCAACAACCCACTTAAGAGATGGGCCAAGGACCTCAAGAGACATTTTTCAAAAGAGGAAATCCAAATGGCCAACAGGCACATGAAAAAATGTTCAAGGTCGCTAGCAATCAGGGAAATGCAAATCAAAACCACAATGAGCTTTCACCTCACCCCGGTTAGAATGGCTCACATGCAGAAATCTACCAACAACAGATGCTGGCGAGGATGTGGGGAAAAAGGGACACTAACCCACTGTTGGTGGGAATGCAAACTGGTCAAGCCACTATGGAAGTCAGTCTGGAGATTCCTCAGAAACCTGAAGATAACCCTACCATTTGACCCAGCCATCCCACTCCTTGGAATTTACCCAAAGGAATTTAAATTGGCAAACAAAAAAGCGGTCTGCACCCTAATGTTTATTGCAGCTCAATTCACAATAGCTAAGGCCTGGAACCAACCCAAATGCCCATCAACGGTAGACTGGATAAAGAAATTATGGGATATGTACTCTTTAGAATACTATACCGCAGTAAGAAACAATGAAATCCAGTCATTTGCAACAAAATGGAGGAATCTGGAACACATCATGCTGAGTGAAATAAGCCAGTCCCAAAGGGACAAATACCATATGTTCTCCCTGATCAGTGACAACTGACTGAACACCAAAAAGGAAACCTGTTGAAGTGAAAAGGACACTATGGGAAACGGTGACTTGATCAGCCCTTGCCCTGACTGTTAATGAACAACTTAATACATTATCCCTCTTAGTAGTTTTTTGTCTGTTCTACTTAATATGACTGGTTTAATTCTGTAATTAATACACAGTTATTCTTAAGTGTTGAAAATTAACTGAAATGTGATCCCTGTTAATCATAAGAGTGAGAATAAGAGAGGGAAGAGATGTATAATTTGGGACATGCTCAAGCTGACTTGCCCCAAATGGTAGAGTTAGAAACATACCAGTGGATTCCCAATTCAATCCCATCAAGGTGGCATGTACCAATGCCATCTCACTAGTCTAAGTGATCAATTTCAGTTCACAATTGATCATAATGAAAGGACTAAGAGTCAAAGGGAGCACATAAACAAGTCTAGTACCTGCTAACACTAACAGATAGAATAAATAAAGGGGAGAGTGATCCAACATGGGAAGTGAGATACTCAGCAGACTCATAGAATGGCAGATGTCCTAAATAGCACTCTGGCCTCAGAATCAGCCCTAAAGGCATTCCGATCTGGCTGAAAAGCCCATGAGAGTATTTCAGGCATGGAAAGCCAAGACATTCTGGCAAAAGATCTCTGTGAGTGAGATCCCAGTGGAAAGAACAGGTCTTCAAAGAAGGAGGTACCTTTCTCTGAAGGGAGGAGAGAACCTCCACTTTGACTATGACCTTGTCTAAACAAGATAAGAGTCGGAGAACTCAGAGGGCTTCCATAGCCTTGGAAACTCATGACTGGAGCATAGGGAGATTACTGATGCCATAGACAGGAGTGTCAATTGGTAAAGTCAACAACAGGAGTCACTGTGCACTTACTCCTCATGTAGGATCTCTGTCCTTAATGTGTTGTGCATTGAGATTTAATGCTATAACAAGTACTCAAACAATATATTTCACTTTGTGTTTCTATGGGGGTGCAAACTGTTGAAATCTTTACTTAATGTATACTAAACTAATCCTCTGTAAAAAAATAAAAAGAAATTATCAACTCCCAACTTGACTCTCACTGGGATTAAACATGACAATAGGTCTGATCTGATTTCATCATCATTTAAAAAAAATCATCTATTATTTTTCACTTTATGTTTCTGTGTTTGAGCAAACTGTTGAAATCCTTACTTAATGTATACTAAGCTGATCTTCTGTATATTAAGATAATTGAAAATGAATCTTGATGTGAATGGAAGGGGAGAGGGAGTGGGAAAGGGGAGGGTTGTGGGTGGGAGGGACGGTATGGGGGGGAAGCCATTGTAATCCATAAATCGTACTTTGGAAATTTATATTCATTAAATAAAAGTTTAAAAAAAAAAGAAAACGTGAATCTGGCTATTTGCCTCATTATGGAGTCCCAAGCTAACAAATGTCATTAGGCTCTCATAGCATACATATTAATTTTTACAAAGATATTTTAACTGATGAAGGGTTACCTAAGATTGGGAATTACTGGTGACCAAATTTAAAACTATGGGTCAGGATTCTTTTCTCACTACTAAAATTGCATTCAGTTTTTAAGATGAGATAAAGCTGTATTAGGACTGAATATTAAATAATTGAAAAGGACCATCTCATAAACCTGTACAACCATTTTTTTTTTTTTTTTTGGACAGGCAGAGTGGACAGTGAGAGAGAGAGAGAGACAGAGAGAAAGGTCTTCCTTTGCCGTTGGTTCACCCTCCAGTGGCCACCGCTGCCGGCGCGCTGCGGCCTGTGCACCGCGCTGATCTGATGGCAGGAGCCAGGAGCCAGGTGCTTTTCCTGGTCTCCCATGGGGTGCAGGGCCCAAGCACCTGGGCCATCCTCCACTGCACTCCCTGGCCACAGTGTACAACCATTTTGTAACTCTTCAGGAAGAGTATAATCTCCATGCAAACATATAGTATATATTCTAATTATATGCTCCAGTCTATTTAAGTGTGCTTTTCAAATTCAACAGTATTTCTTAACTGATGCAAAACAGCCTTTTTTATGCCAACTAAGTAGAATACCATATAGACAATATAATAAACTCAATTTCCAGGAATCAAATTGTTGATTATATTCGATGTCTTACGCCGACCCAACTATATTGACATCTGTATTAACTATGAAAAATTCTTAAAGAATATATTATACAGAGTCTAGTTGTTTTATGAAAAAAAGTTTAAATTGCTTACATGAATCTAGAGATTTTAAACAGTTTCACCCCATAAGTAACAAATAAAACTTCTAAGAATAATCTAAAAGATGACCAATGACTCCTAAGAAAGGAGACATTGCAATGTACACAAGGGAATTCTGCTCAAAAAAAAGAGATTCAAATACAATTTTAAAATCCCTAAAATCCCATGTGTTAGTTGTTCCAAACTGTCTCCACAATACTGAGTTCCTGATGCCTTGGTATTGCACTAAAGAAGAATTTAATGAGTGTAGCAAATTGCTGATTTAACAAAATAAACTGTCCTGATGTATAAGGCCTCTCAGAAGGTTACTGTGCATTACTAAAAGAATGATAGGAAATATAGTATTTTACCCCAAATCTATTTAACACAAAGATTTTGAGGAAATCACCTTTTGAATTATTGCTGAGTGTACTGTGCTGTATGACTATTAGATTAATTAAATTCAATTGAATTGAAAGACAACTTAGTAGGTTTTTCCATTTCAAGAAGGATAAAATGCACCATACATAGTATTCACAGTGCAGTAAATCTTCAGTCATGAAATTTAATCTTTAGATTAATTGATCATATTTCATTCTACTTTTTGACAGCTTGTCTGATATTTAACTAACTATGCATAATTAAGGAATATGAACTACATTTTTTGTGCAGGGAAATCATGTGGAAATCACCATGCATTCCAGTCAGCATCACAGTTGCAGTGATACTGGGAACCGGAGCAGTTGCCTTCTAATCCACAAGTACATCTTTGAGCATCAGGCTGAGAGCCTCCCCAGTACATGAGTGTTTCATTGGTTCTTCCACTCCACCAGCTCAGTGGGCTTCCATCTGAAAGACAAGGATGAGAAAGGTGATATGGTGATATCTACTTTTCCTCCCATTGCCAGCAACTCCCCTTTATTTTCAAGTTTAAAGTGACTGAGTGTGAGGAGGTAGAGAAAATGAGAATGTATGTTTTACTCTGCAATAAACATGTTTCCTTAAGCATTTTAACCTACCCATTTTTCTTCCAATATTTCAATATCTAAACCTAAACAATCCTCATCTATTTTAGTTTATTAAAAATGAGTCCTTAACATTTATGGAATGACATTACATACTTTCCACACAAAGGACATTTGAGAACATAGCCCACCAAAATAATAATAGAAATTTATACACTAAAGATAAAATTTGAAATGATGAAATACTCATTGAGCATGTTTAATGTTAAACAAAGTCATTGATTTAGCTCATCACTGTGGGGAGCAACCCAGACTAGACTAAGTTACTGGAATTAAGACTTATTCTATTCATCTGCTCTCCCACAATATGGCGCTGAGAAGGGAGAAACAGCTTCTACACAGCTGCCTCCAGTTCAACCAATAAGCAGCAGGACCTGCTCCTGATTGGAGGAGAGCAGCATACTCGGCGTGTGGGTAGCAGAGTTGGGATTGGCGGAAGAGGACTATAAAGGAGGAGAGAGACAACATGCACCAGGAACATCTAAGGGGAACATCTATCTGAAGGAACACCTGTGCAGCCCCCGAGAGAGCCGGCCGGCGGTGCCGCTCCCCCGCGGAAGCGGGGAAAGTGGCCAGGGGGAACCACCCTTCCACGGAGGTGGAAGGGACGGTAGCCAACCCGGGAAGAACCAGCAGCAAACCCGGGGAGGGCCGAGCAGACAAAAGAACAACGCAGGGTCCTGTGTCGTTCCTCCACGAAGACGGGGAGCGACAATCACCACATCTACTTTTCTCAGAACATTATCTGTATATTAAACATTTAGAAAGATACAGTACTCCCTGTCAAGATATAAATTTTTTGAAGTGATTTCCTTCATTGCATGGCCTGCCTTCTTATTTGGAGGCCAAAGAAACAATGTTAATAGGCCTTCTTCATCCCTGAGGTAAACCTTATGCCCCAAAACTGAGTGCCTTTATGTCTGTTGTGATTAGCACAGACGTTCAGCACCATCTCTTCCTCAACAGTGAAATGATTAAGAAATAGAGGCAGACTCTGCATCACGTCAACAGAACCATATATCAGGACAGAAGTTGCTGCTTGGCGTGGTCAGGGTGCACATCCCAGTGAAGTTAGAACAATTGGAAAGCAGTTGTGCTGTGGGCTGAGATATATGGACATCCATTCCTTTCTGCTCCTTTAAGCACCAAGTAGGGAGCAACAGGGGCTTGAGTAATAAAGCTGAAGCAAACTGAACAAAATAGTGCTACAGGGGAATAAAATTAGATTATTACTGGAACCACAGCCCATAAAATAGGCCAAAGTCTTTACACTAAATCTAAGGACAGTGGCGGTCCATTAAAACAAAAACTTAAATAGGAAACAAAGTCTTCTCACACAATTACCAAAATCGAGATTTCCAGAACACAACTGATATTGGAATTTGGCCCCCTAAAATATATACGAAAATGTGGTCTCATAAAATTCCCCAGAAATACCATCTGGGGTGCCACATATGTTATCGGGATTTGGGGTGTCATTCGATATCACCATACACTTCTTAATAAATCCCCAATATTAATAAACCCAAATGGGTTCTTGCCAGATATTTAGAGTAGAATTCTAAATACCGGCATAAATGAACAAGGCAGCATGGTACATTTTTTTTTCTTTTTTTTTATTTAGTAAATATAATTTTCCAAAGTACAGTTTATGGACTACAATGGCTCCCCCCCCCATAATTTCCCTCCCACTTGCACCCCTCCCATCTCCCGCTCTCTCTCCCTTCCATTCACATCAAGATTCATTTTCAATTATCTTTATATACAGAAGATTGATTTAGTATATATTAAGTAAAGATTTCATCAGTTTGCAAGCATGGTACATTTTAAATTTTTATTTAGTGCGAAAGATGCATAGGAGAGTGAAAGCTTTATTTAAGAGAGGAGGTAAATCTGGGTTCATACCGTGTACCAGGAACCAACCACATGGAAGAGCATCTAGACCAGGAAGCATGGGGCAGGTGGCCTGAAGGCCATGCGTCCTGGAGGTGCAGGGCTACAGGCAGCCCCCTTCTGGCAAGAGGCCAGGGAGAGAGAAATGGAGGAAAGGGGCGGACACACCCTATTCCTGGCTTTTAATCCACTCTCAAAGGGGAGTAGCTAATTAACCTGATTGGCTGGTGGGCACTAAGGTGTGGCCAGGTAGGGGCAAGAGGTCACACAGGGGTGTGGTAAAGAAGTGGTCTTCCAGCTCACAAACCTTATCAATTTAAGCCTGTATGCCTACCTACTTCATAACCACTGGAAAAATCACCAATCATGCCAAACCAACAGAGTCATAATTTTATTGCCAAATACCATCAACTGACACTAACAGTGAGGATGAACTGGGCTAGAACTATCTGACAAAGATTTTAAGGACAACCATCATTTAAAAATAATTAGACATGCAATTACAAATTCCCTTCAAAAAATGAAAACTGGAAAGAAGAGAAGTCACAAAAAAATCTAATGGAAATTACAGAAATCAAAAAGAAACATACACTTAAAACAAAATTCACTGAAAGGGTTCAAAATGGAGTGAAGAAGAGGCCAGAATCAGAAAATTTGAAGACAGATCAACAGATTATATTCACTCTGACCAAAACAAGGAAAATAGAAAATTAAAAAGAGAACCATCAAGGAACTAATGGACATTAACAAAAGATTTAGCATTTGGAAGCTGAAGAAGGAAGTGGGACTGAAAGAATGAAGAAATATTGGCTGCAAATTTCCCAAACGCAGTGAAAGACACATACCCACAAATCCAAGAAGTATAAATTCCAGAAAGGATAAACCTTAAAAACACCCAGAAAACTTTTGAAAACCAAATACAAAGAAAAGATCTTGATGGGGCCGGTATTGTATGGCAGGTTAAGCCACTGTCTATGATGCCATCATTCCATGTGAGCACAATTCAGATCTCTGCTGCTCTGCTTCCAAACCAGCTCCCTGTTAATATACCTGGGAAGGTAAAGGAAGATGGCCTAACTAATTGGGCCTCTGCATCTTTGTGAGGAATCCAGATGGAGTTACAGGCTCTTGGCTTTGGCCTGGCCCAAAGACAGACAAACCCCGCTACCTACAAAAGTTGAGTGACCTTTCTCCCAGTCTTGGCTGGAATCAGCTGAAAGCACATCCTGTCCCCATAAGGGTCCAGAGACACCCCCCCCACCCCCAATTTCCTCTCTCTGAAATCCTCTCATTACCTGGTTAATGCTATTCTTAGGATCATTGGTTACTATTCTCACCCTGTTTTTATACTACAGTGTTTACAGCAGGTTATAATGGAACAAACCAAAGCCTTCAACAACCAAGCAGTCAACCAAATGCTGCTACAAGGATTTACTTGGCTCCCCACCCAGGAGACAGCGGCCTGAGACATTGCCCCATGCCAGCGAAGAGTACCTCATCGCCCCGTGTCAGCAGGAAGTAGCTCTAAAGACAGATCATTGTCCCTCTACCCCTCCTGGACTTCTGGGACTAATGTAACCCCATACAAACCCTGCTTTATAAAAAACAAAAGGGGGGAATGTTAGGAAACTGGCGCAGTTTTAGCCAGGTGGCCACATGGCCCAGCTACCTGTGCCAGGCTCCACCCCCATCCTAATGGGATTTGCTGCTCCTGCTTCCCTGCCCACCCTCAGGCAAAGTTTTAAAAGGGCCTGTTCCTGCACACGTGCTCTCTTGGTCCTTCTCTCCTGCGCTCTCTTGGCCTCTCTTGGCTCCTCTCCTTCTCTCGTCTCTCTTCTGCCCCCTCTCTGTCTCTCTCTCTTACAGTCTCCTTCTCTTTTTCCTTCGCCGCCCCTTCACTCCGGTCTGTAGGGTGTTCCCCAATAAACCCTTTCCCTTAAAAAAATTTATTTATTTTAGAGGCAGAAACACACACCATCCACACACATAAAGACAGAGAGATAGAGAGAGAAGACAGAGAGACACAGACAGACAAAGTTACCATCTTCTGGTGATTTACCAAATGCCCCCAGTGGCCCTGGGCCAGGAGCTGGGACTGAAGCTAGAAGCCAGGAACTCAATCCAAATCTCCAACCTAGTTTTCAGGAGCCATCACCTCTGCCTCCCAGAGCCTGCACCAGCAGGAAGCTAGAGTCAAGAGTGGGAGCCAGGTATTGAAACCAGTCACTCTGTTATGGGACATGGGTGTCTTAGCCTGCATCTTAACCATTAGACCAAAAGCCCACCTACAAAATACAAATTTGAATGATAGATTACTCATTTGAAATCATAGAAATTGAAATGGCAAAATTTTTTGAGGGCTAGAAGCAAAGCTAAAAATTCTGCATCCAAGGAAACTATCCTTCAAGAGTAAAATGTAGGGGGTGTCGTTCTGGTGTAGTGGGTAAAGGCACTGCCTGTGACATCAGCATCCCATATGGGTGCTGGGTCATGTCTTGGAGGCTCCATTTCTGATCCAGCTTCCTGCTAATGGCCTGGGAAAAGCAGCAGAAGACAGCCCAAGTATTTGGACCCCTGATACCCATGTGGGTGATCTGGATAAAGCTCCTGACTCCAGGTTTTGACCTGGACCAACCCAGCCCATGGTGGCCACTTGGGGAATGAACCAGTAGATAGAAGACCTCTCTCTCTCTCTCTCCATCTCTCTCTGTAACTCTGACTTTAAATAAATAAATAAATCTTCAAAAAACCCAAATGAAAGGTCAATAAAAACTCAAGATGAATTTGTTTCAAATAGACAATTCCCAAAAGAATGACTAAAGGAAGATTTACAAGCAGAAAGAAAATAATTGAAGAAGGAATCCATGAACAGTAGTGAACAAAAAACCAAAACAATGGAAAGAGCAGAAAAAAAATCAGTAAAAAAATAAGTAAATGCAATAAACTACCCACCTTACTAATTTTTGAAATGATATATGATAACTGATACAAAGTTACCATACTATCTGATATTAAAGAAAATGATACATAGAAATTGGAAGGACAAATAATCTAAATGGAAGTAAAAACTCCACATTTAATTCTTTTTTTTTTCACATTTAATTCTAAGTGCTAAAATTTTATAAATTGATGTAATAAGTCACAAACTTATATTGTAGTATTACTTATCAGTAAGAAACTACACCAAGCACTAAAAAACATTATAAATCAAGGCAGATTACTAAAAAAAGTATTACAATAAATTGAAAAAGGTAGAGAAATGAGAAATTGAGAAAACAACAAAATAAATGATGAAATGGAAGACTTAAGCACTCACATGTTTATACATACTTTATACATAGATGATTTTTTTTGACAGGCAGAGTTAGACAGTGAGAGAGAGAGAGACAGAGAGAAAGGTCTTCCTTCTGTTGGTTCACCCTTCAAATGGCTGCTATGGCTGGCGCGCTGCACCAATCCGAAGCCAGGAGCCAGGTGCTTCCTCCTGGTCTCCCATGCGGGTGCAGGGTCCAAGCACTTGGGTCATCCTCCACTGCCTTCCCGGGCCACAGCAGAGAGCTGGACTGGAAGAGGAGCAACCAGGATAGTATCTGGCACCCCAACCGGGACTAGAACTCAGAGTACCGGTGCCGTAGCTGGAGGATTAGCCTAGTGAGCCATGGCGCCGACCTAGACGTACATGATTAAAATATACTAATTAAAAAGAAGAGATTGGTAAAGTACATTTTTAAAAAATGACAGAATTATTATGTTCCACTTTTTTTATTTTTTTATTTTTTCATTTATTTATTTTTATTTTTGACAGGCAGAGTGAACAGTGAGAGAGAGACAGAGAGAAAGGTCTTCCTTTTGCCATTGGTTCAACCTCCAATAGCCCCCGCGGCCTGCACGCTGCAGCCGGCGCATTGGGCTGATCCAAAGCCAGGAGCCAGGTGATTCTCCTGGTCTCCCATGTGGGTGCAGGGCCCAAACACTTGGGCCATCCTCCACTGCACTCCTGGGCCATAGTGGAGGGCTGGCCTGGAAGAGGGGCAACTGGGACAGAATCCAGCGCCCTGACCGGGACTAGAACCCGGTGTGCCAGCACCGCAAGGTGGAGGATTAGCCTATTGAGCCATGGCGCCAGCCAATGTTCCACTTCTAATTCAACAACATTAGTAGGTTAAAAAGTAAAAAGATGGAAAAATATACACTTTGCCAAATTAAATATGAAATATCTGCAAATTGCTTTGTGAATATTGAGGATCTGATCCTAAAGTGTATAAAGAGAGACAAGACCCATAATAGCCAGCAGTCCTCTGAAGAATTAAGAACAAAGTCAGAGACCAACGCTACTTGACTTGAGGACTAACTCTAAAGATATGATATTCAACACACCATGGCAATGAAAAAATAGACAAATAGATCAATGGAATGCAATGAAGTCAGAAATAATATTGATACAAAAGTATCAATAGGTCTATGAAAAAGAGCAAAGGCTGTCAATGAAGAAAGGATATTGTATTTTCAGCAAACTGAACATCCCCATGCACAAACAAAAGGAACTTTACAATTCAACAAAAATTAGCTCAAAATGGATTATAGATCTAAATGTACACTACAAAACTTTTAGAAATCAAACAGAAAAAAATCAAAAGTAATCTTGGGTATGTTGATGAGTTTTTTAAAGATTTATTTATTTACTTTGGAAGACATTTTGTACTTTCTTAATAAGTAAAAAAGTCTGACCACAAGATCTAGCAATTGTATTCCTAGGTATCCTCAAATTAGTTGAAAATGTACGCCCACATAAAACATGCACATAAATATTCACAGCAGCTTTACTTGCCATTACCCCAAATTAGAAGCAATCAAAACGTCCTTCAATAGGTGACTGAAAAAACAAACCGTGGCACATAACATCCAGTGGGTTATTATTTAGTGATACAAATAAACAGGCTATTAGGCCGCAAAACAAACAAATACCATGGAAAAACTTTAAATGCATATTCTAAAGTGAAAGAAGCCATTCTGAAAAGACAGCTACAATATGACATTCTGGAACAGCCAGAACTATAGAACTGTAGAAAGTCAGCTGCAAAGGTTTCAAGAGGGAAAGTGTGGTGAGGAGTAAGATGGAAATGATGAATAGTTAGAGCACAAGAGAGATTACAGGCAGTGAAACTATTCTGTATGGCAGCATAATGAATACATAACATCATATGTTTATATAAATCCACAATACCAAATGTATAACATGAGTGAACCCTAATGCATACTGTGGAATTTAGTTAATAATAATATAGAAATAGTAGATCAACCTAAAATTATTATATTAATAAATAAATAAATAAAATTATTATTATTATAAATAGTAGATAAACCTAAAATTGTTCTATTAATTTTTAAAACATTGATGGAGCCAGATCCACATGCCTTTAAGGCTGATTCTGAGGCCAGAGTGCTGTTTAGGACATCCGCCATTCTATGAGTCTGCTGAGTATCTCGCTTCCCATGTTGGATCACTCTCCCCTTTATTTATTCTATTGGTTAGTATTAGCAGGTACTAGACTTGTTTATGTGCTCCCTTTGACTCTTAGTCCAGAAAGATTCTTTCAAGCATAGACACGTTTATTAAAAAGCTGTCTGCACATTGATGTTTATTGCAGCTCAATTCACAATAGCTAAGACCTGGAACCAACCCAAATGCCCATCAACAGTAGACTGGAAAAAGAAATTATGGGATATGTACTCTATAGAATACTATAGAGTAGTCAAAAACAATGAAACCCAGTCATTTGCAACAAGATGGAGGCGTCTGGAAAACATCATGCTGAGTGAACTAAGCCAGTCCCAAAGGGACAAATATCATATGTTCTCCCTGATCGGCAACAACTAACTGAGCACCAAAGGGGAAACTTGTTGAAGTGAAATGGACACTAAAAAACAATGACTTGATCAGCTCTTTTCCTGACTGTTGATGTACAATGTAATACTTTATTCATGTTAGTATTTTTTTTTTGTTCTAGTACTATTGGTTGAACTCTGTAATTAACACACAATTATTCTTAGGTGTTTAAATTTTAACTGAAAAGTGATCCCTGTTAGGAATTTGGAAAACATTATGCTGAGTGAAATAAGCCAGTTCCAAAGGGACAAATATCATATATTTTCCCTGATCTGTGACAACTAACCGAGCACCAAAAAGGAAACCTGTTAAAGTGAAATGAACACTATGAGAAACGGTGACTTGATCAGCCCTTGCCCTGACTGTTGATGAACAACTTAATATGTTATCCTTCTTAGTATTTTTTTTGTTTGTTCTACTTAATACTTTTGGTTGAATACTGTAATCAATACACAGTTATTCTTAAGTGTTGAAACTTAACTGAAGGGTGATCGCTGTTATATATAAGAGTGGGAATAAGAGAGGGAAGAGATGTGCAATTTGGGACATGCTCAAGCGGACTTGCCCCAAACGGTGGAGTTGGAAACATGCCAGGTGATTCCAGTTCAATCCCATCAAGGTGGCATGTGCCAATGCCATCTCACTAGTCCCAGTGATCAATTTCTGTTCACAATTGATCATGATGATAGGACTAGGAGCCAAGAGGATCACATAGACAAGACTAGTGTCTGCAAATACTAACTGATAGAATAAAAAGGGAGAGCACAATCCAACATGGGAAGCGGGATACACAGCAGACTCATAGAATGGCAGATGTCCTAAATAGCACTCTGGCCTCAGAATCAGCCCTTAAGGCATGTGGATCTGGCTGAAAAGCCCACGAGAGTATTTCAGGCATGGAAAGCCAAGACACTCTGGCAAAACAAAACAAAACAAAAACAAAACAAAACAAAACAAAACAAAACAAAACAAAAAAAACCAAAAAAACAAAACAAAAAAACCTGAATGAAAGATCTCCGTGAGTGAGATCCCAGTGGAAAGAACAGGTCATCAAAGAGGGAGGTACCTTTTTCTGAAGGGAGGAGAGAACTTCCATTCTGAGTATGACCTTACCTAAATATGATCAGAGTTAGTGAACTCAAAAGGCTTCCATAGTCTTGGCAACTCATGACAGGAGCCTAGGGTGATTGCTGATGCCATAAACAAGAGTGTCAATTTGTTCAGTCAACAACTTAGCCACTGTGCATTTGCTCCTCATGTAGGATCTCTGTCCTAATGTGCTGTACAGTGTGATTTAATACTATAACTAGTACTCAAACAGTATTTTTCACTTTATGTTTCTGTGTGGGAGCAAACTGTTGAAATCTTTACTTAATATATGCTAAACTGATCTTCTGTATATAAAGAGAATTGAAAATGAATCTATATGTGAATGGAAGGGGAGAGGGAGTGGGAGAGGGGAGGGTTGCGGGTGGGAGGGAAGTTATGGGGGGGAAGCCATTGTAATCCATAAGCTGTACTTTGGAAATTCATATTCATTAAATAAAAGTTAAAAAAAAAACCTTATATTGAATGGCACATGCCATTGAATTAAACAACCTTTGAAAATTAAGAATAAAATGGGTAGAATAACTCTTTCCTGTGACATAGTTACAGCATCTGTAAAGGGATAGACAGATTAACAGAACAAATTGAGAAACCAGAAACAGACCCACCACACAAAAATAGCCAACTGATGTTGAAAATGCAGTTCAATGAAGGAACAAGAGCTTTTTCAACAAATTGTTCTGGAACAATTTGGATATTCACAGGCAAACAGAGAAAAGAGAGAGAGGGAGACAAAAGGAGAGAAAGAGAATGTGAGAGTGTGCGAGCGGCTTGACCTAACTCTCACAGGAGAGTAAAATGTAAAACCATAAAATTGTTAGAAAAATACATGTAAGATCTTTGGGACTGAGATTAGGGAACGTTCTTATACTTGACAACAAATGCACAATACATAAAATGTCAAAATGGTAAATTTGGCCTTATCCCAATTTACACTTTTTCTCTACAAAACACCACGTTGGCTGGCACTGAAGCTCACTAGGCTAATCCTCCGCCTGTGGCGCCGGCAACTCCGGTTGCTCCTCTTCCAGTCCATTTCTCTGCTGTGGCCTGGGAAGGCAGTGGAAGATGGCCCAAGTCTTTGGGCCCTGCACCCACATGGGAGACCATGAGGAAGCACCTGGCTCCTGGCTTTGGATTGGCGCAGCACGCCAGCTGTAGCAGCCATCTGGGGTGTGAACCAATGGAAGGAAGACCTTTCTCTCTGTCTCTCTCTCTCTCTCACTGTCTAACTCTGCCTGTCAAAAAAATAATAATAAAATAAAAAAAGAAAGTTCCAGCTTTTCCACAACCAAACACACACACACACACACACACACACACACACACCATGTTAGCAGTATGATAAAGGGACAGTCTTGTGGCACAGTGGGTAAAGTTATCTCTCATGATGCCAGCATCCTGTATTGGAACACTAGTGCCAATCCTGGCTTCTCTGCTTCTGAATCAACTCCCTGCTAATGCACCTGGGAAAGCTATGGGATAAGTTTCTGGGCCCCTGCCACCCATGTGGGAGAATAGGCTGGTGTTCCTGTCTTCTGGCTTCTATCTGGCCCAGCCCCCTCTGTTGAGGCTGTTTGGGGGAGTGAACAAGCTGATGGAAGATCTCTCTCTCCCTCTCTCTCTGTCACTCTACCTATCAAATAAATAAAAACTATTTTTAAAAGAGCATAAGACAGGGGCCAGAGCCATGGCTCACTTGGTTAATCCTTCACCTTGCGGTGCTGGCATCCCATATGGGCGCCAGGTTCTAGTCCTGATTGCTCCTCTTCCAGTCCATCTCTTTGATGTGGCCCTGGAGGGCAGTGGAGGATGGTCCAAGTGCTTGGGCCTCTGCACCTGCATGGGAGACCAGGAAGAAGCACTTGGCTCCTGGCTTTGGATCAGTGCAGCGTGCCAGCCGTAACAACCATTTGGGGAGTGAACCAATGGAAGGAAGACCTTTCTCTCTGTCTCTCTCTCACTGTCTATATCTCTATCTGTCAAACTAAAAAAAAAGAGCATAAGACAAGATAAAGAGTAGGAAAATCTATTTGCAAATAATATTTCCAATAAAGGACTATCATCTAAAGAACGCTCAAAACTCAACAAACAGTAAAGCAAAATAAGACCCAAAAAATCCAATTTATAAATGAAAGAATAAAAGAATACAGATATTTCACTGAAAAGTATGTACATAGATATGGCTAATGAACACATGAAGAAGTTACTATATATTATCAGACATCAGAGAGATACAAATTAGATCAGAATAAAGATATCACTACATGCCTATCAGAATAGCTAAAATAAAAAAAATTAAAAAGCGATCCAAATAGTAATGAGGATGTAGAGGAAACTGAATCTTCATATTCTGTGGGTGGGAATGTAATAGTACATAGCTACTTAGAAAACAATAATTAAACACTCGCCTTGGGAGGATTTCTTTGCTGATCTGTGCAGTGTCCAGACTACAGACTAGTTCATATGTGTGGTGCTTGCCAGGGATTATGGGCTGGTGAGCGGAAGAGACAATAGGCATGATGGTTACTGGGCAACAAGAGGGATTCCTGTGCTAATGGAAATACTGTGTAACTTGACTATATCAATGTCAGTACCCTGGTTATGACACTGGTCAGGCTGTTTTACAAGATGTGATCATTGGTCCAAACTGGGTAAACGACACTTAAATTCTATTACTACTCACAAACATACGTGGATCTCCAGTCATGTCAAATTAAAATTGAAAGTTAAAGTAAAAATTTAAGAAAACTGATTACTCTTTTTTTCCTAGAATTGCATTCCTTGGTTAACTAATACAACGTATTGCTATAATAAGCGTTCCCAGATTAAGAATCAACAGTGATGAACAAATAATTAAACTCTGTAATGCTAATTCTGAATGCAAAAAAAAAAAAAACTGGAGGACTGGACATGATAATTTCTTCCTTTCTGATCTTGATGGGGTTATCTAATTTATGTAAGAAACTCTATGAGAGCAGTACTATGAGGCCCATTTCACAGCAGAGGGAACAAGGGATTCAGAAATTCAAGCAGTTATCTAATTTCCCACAGCTGCAAAGTGATAAACTTGAAATACAACTTGAAATTGGAAAATGGAACCAGTCCTCCCTCTGCTCTTTCTGTGAGGACACATTGACTCACAGACATCCAAAAAAGAAACTGCTCACCTTGTGGAATGGTCCAAGTGGAAATGCATCTGTCTAGCACAATGGGTTAAGAGGGAAAGGTACGAGGGGGTGTTCCAGGTGGAGGATGTGGCAGGAAACCTCCAGCATGAAGAAGAATATGGTCTGGCCTATTCTACAGGGGCTGCCTGACCAGGAGAGATGCAGGTTAGGACAGGTGGGACAGGTATGCACCAGTGGTCCTGCCTGCCACACAGAGGACAGTCAGACAATTCATTTTGACATTTCAATTCATTTTGACAGAAGAGTTTGAAATGAAAATTTAAGATTAAAATTTAATAATGGGCTGGCGCTGTGGCTCACTAGGCTAATCCTCCACCTTGCGGCGCCGGCACACCGGGTTCTATTCCCGGTCGGGGCACCGGATTCTGTCCCGGTTGCCCCTCTTCCAGGCCAGCTCTCTGCTGTGGGAGTGCAGTGGAGGATGGCCCAAGTGCTTGGGCCCTGCACCCCATGGGAGACCAGGAGAAGCACCTGGCTCCTGGCTTCAGATCAGCGCGGTGCGCCGACTGCAGCGTGCTGGCTGTGGCGGCCATAGGAGGGTGAACAAATGGCAAAGGAAGACCTTTCTCTCTGTCTCTCTCTCTCTCTCACTGTCCACTCTGCCTGTCAAAAAAAAAAAATAAATAATTTAATAATGGTTTTATCAGGCTGCTAATATATACTATTTTTGATTACTAAATTAAAAGAAAATGCCAAACTTCAGTATTTTACTGCTTGCAACAAACAATATGATAGGAGCAATGGGGGATTCTGTAGAAGACGGTGAGAATCCTTGAGGAGTCTACTTTTGACTTAAAGAAGAGGCCCAGGATGCAAATAGAGGTTCCTAAGGATTATTTGCGTTCGTGAAAGTTAATATCTACATTGGATGACTTGGGAGAAATGAGAGAAAAGCCCAAAAAATAAGCGTAAGTTCAGCATAAGTTCAGTATTTATCTCATCCTAGACCAAAGTGGGCATGGTGGTGCTAAGAAACAAACAGGGACATGCTGGCACTGGAAGACAGTCAAGAGAGGAAACCAAGATGTCACAGGTGGACTTTGGAAAGTGTAAGTAGGTATTATTGATTACCTGTGGTGTCTGGAAAGAACTGTATTACATGGTACCCACCTTAATTAGCCAATATCCCCTAATTTCGAATATGAAATACACATGTGTTATCTTTGCAAAGCTAAATCATGTTATTAGCAAAATTTCCCTTGATCAAAAAAAAAAAAAAATACACACCACTAGTTCTGACCCTTTATCAGTTGTCAAAACGGTACCGTTTATTGCTCTGTGGTCCACTTAAAGGGAAGTGACCAAGAGTGGTCAGGGCTTGGAACCAAGCTCTTGCATACATGACCGTGGCCTTTCTCCTTGCTTCCTATTTGCCTGACACACCCTTCCCTGGAGAGGCAAGCCCGCAGCCAGCGCCGCTCTTACCTTGCGCGTCTGTGAGCTGCGCAGCCCTGCAGCTCAGCACCAGCTGCTGCTCACAGCGCTCTGCTAGGACCACCGCTGCCCGGAGCTGGCCCGCGCCGGCCCCATAGGCGAAGGTTGTGGAGTGCGCTAGCCCTCGTGCAGTGCCGCTTACCGTCACCGTGTCTGGGCCGCCGTGTGGCACCACTGTCCACGCTGTGTCTGTGCAGCAGAAACCAGGAAAGAGGAGGCATCACAGGGCAGCTGAGATAAGTAGGAGTCTTACCTGAATTATGCTTTCAATTGAAATTTGTGTTACTCAGCATTTGCAGTTTTGGGTTGCATTTGTGTAGTGATGTATTTAGCCAAAACTCAGCCTGTAAGGAAAACTACATTGGGAGAAATGACTTAAATCTTCCCGGAGTTGATGTCTAAAATATATAAAATAAGCAATGACTTTGTAGTTTTTATAACCATTTCTTACATCAACACGGAAACGAGGGAAAATTGTTATTGACTATACATTTATGCTCTTTAAAACAGTATTTTCCTTCCCTTTTATGTGAGTTTATTTGTTTCATTATCAAAAAATTTATAACATATCTATTTGGGGATGATTTGACCCACATAGGAAGCAACCCTAGTAAAACAGAGGTGTTAATTGTGTCAGTTTCTCTACCAGAGCCCAAGCCCTGAAGAACCAATCTCCGAGTATCTGAGGCCACCCTCCACGTGCCTGCCAACCTGCTGAACAAACTCCTGACACATCCTCGTGACTTTGATGACTTATATTTGCTCTGATGAAATAAAAAGCAAATCTCATAAAGGAGGAAACACACCGTGGGGTTCTATAATGTTTCCAACAATTGACCTGGCGCCTAGCACAGTAAGGCCTATTGGAGCTTGCACAGTTATCTGGGAATTAGTGGACAAGAAACTGACTTGAAGTCACTCTAGATCTACTACACTGGTGTTGTCTGGTTCATAAAACTCTAAAAAAGATACATTTAGTATAGGGCACATTTTACCAAGGAACTTTCCAAACTGAGGAGACTGGGAAACATTCAGAAATTCCAAGAATTAAAAATCAAAATCATATAATAGATTTTATAATGAGAAATCACTTTTTCACTCCTCACATCAAACGATTTTTAATGAATGGTGCCTGAATGTGCATGAGATAAATTTAATAGCCTTACACACTCCTAACATGACACAAGAAGACAGATAGAGGGCCAAAGAGGGAATAAGTCTCTAGTCACAGAGCCCATGGACAGCAAAGGCATAATTCCCAAGAAATGTGTGAAAGGATCTGTGAACTTATACAACTAATGCGCTTTTAAATTAAATGATCTCTTGGCCCATTGTACTAACTGAAAGAGGCCCTAACTCTTCCTGGAGGAATTTCTGTTGTGTGGATTTTCCTTTAATAATGTTTTAACAAAGCATTTTTTCTTTGAGAATTCAAATAACTTGGTATTACCTTTTGTATATTACCTACCTATATTCACCTGTGGTTTTTGCCTTTCAACTGAATCAAATATGGAAAAATCATATGGAATACTACATTGGGCATCAAGGACAATAAATCACATGTCTTTTTTTCACTTGCTCATGGTTTCGTGGTTCTGAGTAATTCAGAGACTGGTGTTCAGTAGTACAGCTTTGTACCCATGCATAGCTAAAATGACATAATATGTCCTCCTTACTGAGAAGGAAGGGTGAAAATATATCTGTAAAACTCTTTTTTTCTGAGGAATAAATAGTAACCTGGTTGAAATATGCATTTGTGTTTATAAAATTATATCTAAATCATTACTGTGCTATCAGTAGTAAAAGACCCAAGACAGGGCATAACTATTATAAACTGTTCATAATTTATTTTATTTTATTTTTTTCTGTTTTTTTTTTTTAACTTTTATTTAATGAATATAAATTTCCAAAGTACAGCTTATGGATTACAATGGCTTCCCCCCCCATAACTTCCCTCCCACCCGCAACCCTCCCCTTTCCCTCTCCCCCGCCCTTCCATTCACATCAAGATTCATTTTCAATTCTCTTTATATACAGAAGATCAGTTTAGTATATATTAAGTAAAGATTTCAACAGTTTGCACCCACATAGAAACACAAAGTGAAAAATACTGTTTGAGTACTAGTTATAGCATTAAATCACACTGTATAGCACATTAAGGACAGAGATCCTACATGAGGAGTAAGTGCACAGTGACTCCTGTTGTTGACTTAACAAATTGACACTCTTGTTTATGGCATCAGTAATCACCCTAGGCTGTTGTCATGAGTCGCCAAGACTATGGAAGCCTTTTGAGTTCACTAACTCTGATCATATTTAGACAAGGTCGTAGTCAAAGTGGAAGTTCTCTCCTCCCCTCAGAGAAAGGTACCTCCTTCTTCGATGGCCTGTTCTTTTCACTGGGATCTCACTCGCGGAGATCTTTCATATAGGGTTTTTTTTTTTTTTTTTTTTTTTTGCCAGAGTGTTTTGGCTTTCCATGCCTGTAATACTCTCATGGGCTTTTCAGCCATATCCAAATGTCTTAAGGGCTGATTCTGAGGCCAGAGTGCTGTTTAGGACACCTGCCATTCTATGGGTCTGCTGTGTATCTCGCTTCCCATGTTGGATTGTGCTCTCCCTTTTTTATTCTATCAGCTAGTATTTGCAGACACTAGTCTTGTTTATGTGATCCCTTTGGCTCTTAGTCCTATCATCATGATCAATTGTGAACAGAAATTGATCACTTGGACTAGTGAGATGGCATTGGTACATGCCACCTTGATGGGATTGAACTGGAATCCCCTGGTATGTTTCTAACTCTACCGTTTGAGGTAAGTCAGCTTGAGCATGTCCCGAATTGCACATCTCTTCCCTCTCTTACTCCCACTCTTATATATAACAGCGATCACCCTTCAGTTAAGTTTCAACACTTAAGAATAACTGTGTATTGATTACAGTATTCAACTAAAAGTATTAAGTAGAACAAATAAACAAAAAAATACTAAGAGGGATAACGTATTAAGTTGTTCATCAACAACAATGGTAGAGTTATAGACAGTGAGAGGGAGAGACATAAAGAAAGGTCTTCCTTTTGTTGTTTCACTCCCCGAATGGCCGCAACGGACTGCACACTGCGCTGATCTGAAGCCAGGAGCCAGGTGCTTCTTCCTGATCTCCCATGCGGGTGCAGGGGCCCAAGCACATGGGCCATTTTCTACTGCTTTCCCAGGCCACAGCAGAGAGCTGGATTGGAAGAGGAGCAGAGGGGACTAGAACCGTGCCCACATGGGATGCAGTACCGCAGGCTGAGGATTAACCTACTGCACCATGGCGCCAGCGCCTCATAATTTATTTTAATACATAATAATTTGTGGGCGCTGAAGGACCCTCCTATTACATTTATGAAGAAAGAGACCTAAAGTTTAAAGTAACAGGCACAATGGTAAAATGTATAATTGATGTTTCTTATAGTTTGAATCACAAATTAATTTGAGTGATTAATTATAGCAGTGGCTAAATGCAGGAAGGGTTTCAGAAGTCTGTGGAAGCTGGTGTATTCTGACTCATTGGAGTCTATCTCATTGGGCCACAAACAGGGAGACTACTAGTCCATCCCTGTTCTACCTCTTAACACAACAAATATCCAATTTAGAAAACTAAGCTAATTTAATTTCATGATTTGACTGGGATTAACATTCAAATTAAATAATAAAATTTACTCAACAAGTCATACAAAATTCCTGGTCTGGCCATTCCTATATGCCAAGATGGGAGTTGGGGGAAGAAAATGAAGATTCGGGCCGGCGCCGCGGCTCAATAGGCTAATCCTCCACCTAGCAGCGTCAGCACACCGGGTTCTAGTCCCGGTCAGGGCGCCGGATTCTGTCCCGGTTACCCCTCTTCCAGGCCAGCTCTCTGCTGTCGCCTGGGAGTGCAGTGGAGGATGGCCCAAGTGCTTGGGCCCTGCACCCACATGGGAGACCAGGAGAAGTACCTGGCTCCTGCCTTCGGATCAGCGCAGTGCGCTGGCCGCAGCGCGCCAGCAGTGGCGGCCATTGGAGGGTGAACCAACGGCAAAAGGAAGACCTTTCTCTCTGTCTCTCTTTCTCACTATCCACTCTGCCTGTCAAAAAAAAAAAAAAAAATATGAAGATTCATCAACATCAACAATGCTCTGTTGTTGGGAGCGTGCACATTAAAGGTTAACTCTTTTTGGAGAAATGACTCTTGTTTGAAAAATATGTTCTTCATTTTTTTAATAACCAAAAATAAAGTTTAATATTTGGTTCTGAGGAAAAATAAAATTTAAGGTGCTATACATTTTTTCCAAAAATTATTTACAGGTTAGGTAACACTGAAATATCTATGTTGTTATTTCATGATATTTAGTACTCCTGTGTTCCCACTTAGAAATATTTGTTCACATTATTTATATGAAAGTGACAAAATGGCAGTTTTATAATTTAATAATTTACAACTAAAGTTCAAAAGTTGGGGACAAATACAAAAATGCATTATGAGCTTTGCTCTTTTAACCACTTGATACATTGGGTGTCTACTTTATTTTATGATATCAGATACCAGTCCATAAACTAATTTAATTTTAGTCATATAATACTTTTAACTCAAATGAGTTGGAAAATACAAATATCTCTGCTTTAGTAAATTGCTTTATGGGAAGATTATCCCTTCAATATATAACAGATGAAAGTATGGGTGGTATGGAAAAAATGGAGAAAGGCATGGATAATTTTCCAAGAGGAACAGATCACATTAATAAATAATTATCACACAAACTTTAGATCTTAGGCCAAGTTTCACAGGAATTTTGGAATAATATTGAACAGGTTTACTTTTCTCTTTATGTTTACATAGGTAGATAGTAAAAGTCATCCAATTTAGTAACCTTTAAGGAAATGTTACGTATTTCAAATTAGATGCAATATTCTACTGTAAAATTCCTTGTTATCTGACCCAGTTATTTCATTAGTTGGGTTGTCCATAAAAGAGAATTTAAGCTAACTCAGATATTTCAGAGTACAAAAAAATAAGTAGAGATTAAAACTTGTCAAATATACTGCCTCAGGAATTATGTCTCATTGCCTAAGTTACACATGAGAATTTCTACTTCAATAAATCTTTCATGTAAAAATAACCTAACACTTAAATATAGAAAAGGAAATATTATAAAAGTAGAGATCTGGTATTTTAAAAATATTTTCCAGCTTACCTAAAATTAAATTCACTACCCAAAACCACAATTCTTCCTTTTTTTTTTTTTTTTTTGATAGGCAGAGTGGACAGTGAGAGAGAGAGACAGAGAGAAAGGTCTTCCTTTTGCCGTTGGTTCACCCTCCAATGGCCGCCACTGCTGGCGCGCTGAGGCCAGCGCACTGCGCTGATCCGAAGGCAGGAGCCAGGTACTTCTCCTGGTCTCCCATGTGGGTGCAGGGCCCAAGCACTTGGGCCATCCTCCACTGCACTCCCTGGCCACAGCAGAGAGCTGGCCTGG
The DNA here is from genome assembly GCF_964237555.1 of Oryctolagus cuniculus. NCBI lineage: Eukaryota > Metazoa > Chordata > Mammalia > Lagomorpha > Leporidae > Oryctolagus > Oryctolagus cuniculus. The sequence goes on from NC_091441.1 coordinate 72,140,158, forward strand.
AAGAGGGGTAACCGGGACAGAATCCGGCGCCCTGACCGGGACTAGAACCCGGTGTGCTGGCGCCGCTAGGCGGAGGATTAGCCTGTTGAGTCGCGGCGCCGGCACAATTATTCTTAATTTTACTGCAAAGGTTTTCTCAACGGCTCACCAAAACATGCAAAAATATACATCATTCCCAAAAGCTACTGGTCCATAGTCTGTAAGTTGGAAGGCAGAGAAACATCAACTTCAAAGAGTTCATTTTACTTATGAATTGGTGCAGCATTTTTGGAGATGCTGATACAGTGTAACAATACACCACAGACATGAACAATCTGTAAACGTGAATGTCTTGACATAATGTGTGTTTTTTTTTTTGGATCAACCAGAAATATTTCCTGTTATAAATGTTTTAAAGAACAATGCCTAAAATTATACAAAAGTTCAAAAATATAATTTTAGCTAAGTTTACATCTAACAGGGAAACATAGCTGGTAAAAGTCTTTTGGCTTTCTTACAAATGGTATCCTTATAGTTCCTCAACTGTCATAGGATCAAGTATTCTTGTAGAGAAAATAAAATGATTGCAAACCATTCTTTCTCTATTGCTTTGTGTGTCAGATCCTGGCCCATCACTTTTCCTGTCCTGGTCTTTCATGCATGCTCCCTTCGTGAAAGCATCACCAAGGACTGTCCAACCTGGGCCCTCTTCTGATTTCACTGCAGTCTGTTTGGCTTTTGAGTTCTTTTCATTTGAACTTCTCTCATTTGTACTTCCACCCATTCATCTCAGAACACTGATGAATTTTTTCTTAGAAACAGTCGATGTTTATTGAGGCCAGCAGGTAGTATAGGGGGTAAGGCAGCTGCCTGCAGCACCAGCATCCTATGGGGCTCTGGTTCATGTCCACTTCTGATCCAGCTCCCTGCTAATGGCCTGAGAAGAGCAGCAGAAGACAGCTCAAGGACTTGGACCCCAGTCACCCATGTCAGAGACCTGGATTGGGTTCCAGGCTTCTCACTTCGGCCTGGCCCAATACTGGCCATTGTGGTCATCTGGGGAATGAACCAGCAGATGGAAGATCTCTCTTACTCCCTCTCTCTCTAACTTTGGCTTTCAAAATCAATCAATCAATAATTTTTTAAAAAGAAGTTGATGTTAACTTAGCTCATTTTCTAATAGAGCCACCAGCATCTTTAGCCTGACAACATTTTTGAGGTTTTTGAATAGCAATAAATAATCGCACCACACCCCTCATCACAATTCTCTGGCGATTACTCTCTGCTTCTTTTTTTTTTTTCTTTCTTTCTTTCTTTTTTTTTACAGGCAGAGTGGACAGTGAGAGAGAGAGACAGAGAGAAAGGTCTTCCCTTTTTTGCAGTTGATTCACCTTCCAATGGCCGCCATGGCTGGTGCGCTGCGGCCAGCGCACTGCACTGATCCGAAGGCAGGAGCCAGGTACTTCTCCTGGTCTCCCATGTGGGTGCAGGGCCCAAGCACTTGGGCCATCCTCCACTGCACTCCCAGGCGACAGCAGAGAGCTGGCCTGGAAGAGGGGTAACCGGGACAGAATCCGGCGCCCTGACCGGGACTAGAACCCGGTGTGCCGGCGCCGCTAGGTGAAGGATTAGCCTAGTGAGCCGCGGCGCCGGCCTACTCTCTGCTTCTTTGCCTTTGCCAACACCTGGCCTTACCCTGCACATCATTTCCCACTCCCACTTCTCATCAAGCAGTTTTCTTTTCTTTGGTCTCTCTTGCTGTAGCTTTTCTTTCTTCCTTTTCCAGCTCCTTTTTTTTTTACTAGAACGGTGCATTTACTCTAGTCTCTGAACTTCTTGGATTTGTGGTTTACTTTCTGACAATTTGTGGAAATTTTGTCACAATTGATTCAAATATTTCTTCTGTTTCTTTATCGCCCTTCTTATAGTCCTTTTACAAGTATGTTACACCTTGTGGAGTTGTACCAAAAGGTAGAATCTGAGAACAGATTTGACTCTGTTTTCTTTTTTTTTTCTCTTTGCTTTTCAGTTTTGGAAATTTCCTTTGGGACATCCCCAAGGATAGATATTCTTCCTCAGCTTGCCCCTATTTCATGAGCTCCTCAAAGACAGTTTTCTCCTTTCACAAAGTGTCTGATCTCTAGCATTTCACTTTGCTTTTTTCTTAGAATTTTTGTCTCTCTGCTTATATCCCCTCCTGTTCTTGCATGTGGTCTGTTTTTTCCATTAGCGCCCATAGCATATTAATCAAAGCTGTTTTAACTTTCTAGTCCAATAACTTCAACACGCCGGTTATCTCTGACTGTTTTTGAAGCTTGTGCTGCTATCTCTTCAGATTGCGGTTTTTGCCTTTTGGTATGCTTCACAGTCTTTTCTTGATAGTAGGATATGATGTACTAGGGAAAAGTCACCCCTGTCAACAGACCTTCAGTCCAGTCACTAAAGCACTCCCTTGCACTCGGATTGGTCTCAGTCTTTAGTAAGCCTGTGCCTCTGGACAGTGAACTGCACACGTCTTGCCAGCACCACCTCACCACCGTTAGGTCGGACAGGATGACCACAGGTGGCTGGAATAAAGTAGTTCATTTTGGCGGAGTAAGGGAGGCTCCAGAAAACCCCCACATACTTTAGGCTCACTTCCTTCTGAGGGAAGACCTTGTTAAGAACAGAAGGCTCAGGTGTATTTTTAAACTGTTCCTTTTCCCCACCTCCTTTAAGAAGCATGATGTGATTTTTCTCTAATATTCACTGTGTGAGAACATGGTCAGACTCCTACAGATAAAACTCACGAAAGCATGGGCGCCCTTCTGTGACTGGGTCCTCCTGGAGTTGTTAACACTCAGACTTGTGCACACCGAGTATTCATCAGTCCGTGAATCACAGAGTCTGTTTTCCTACCCTGGCATTGGATCCTTTGGAGATTTCTGCCTGTGAGTTTGCTTTGGTCACTGTGACTCTCTGTATCTCTCTCTCCAGTCTGGGGTCAGTGGTTTGCTCTGAGACCTCATTTCTCTCCTGGATCTAAGAGGAGTTGTTGATTTATCAGTTTATTCAGCTTTTGTTTGTTGTTAATTCACCTGTGAAGTGCTGATATTCTTTGGCAATCTTTCCTAAAGCATTTTCACTCTTTTGTACTTTTAGTTGTCTACTTTCTGTTGTTTTGTTGTTCCCCTTGGTGTTTGCTGATCTATTTGGCTGCTGTCCAAATCTTTGGAACTTTTTCTTTGCACACTAAATGAGAACCATTTATTCTAGATTTCTTTTCTCAGGGCAGTTGGAAGAGCTAGGGACAACTATAAATATTTAACTAAGAGGCATCTTAATGCAATCTTCTATAATTAAGCTGTATTTGTAATAATATCAAAGCCAGAATGACTTTACAATATCAAGTAATCCAAGAAGCAAATGTCCTTGATTATGAAAAGCATATATGCCATAAAAATCACTAAATTATCTGAGGCATACATAAACCATTTACCCTCATATATGATATTTCCTAGTACCTTTAAAGACCTTTTTAAATGTAGCAGATATGTACAACACAGAACCTAAGCTTTATATTTTAATGTGATGCCTTGAACAGATGTATTATGAAAGTGCAGGAGCTGTAAGGACTCTCCGGGAGAGCATCACATTTTGCTTTTAAACAATCTTGGTAAGTAAGAGATGTGAAACATTTTGTTGACTAAAATTAATACATGTATAATACTTATAATTTAGCAAGTATGTCACTATCAACTGAATGTTTTATTTTTATATGCATCATTTTAATTTTTACTAATAAAAGGGAAGCTTAAGCAATTCTTTCTAAGAGGACTTAGTTGAGAAACTTGAAAGGCAGAGTGACAGTGAGAAAGACACAGACAGATAGAAAGAGAGGGGGAGAATCTTCCATTTGCTGGTTTACTCCTCAAAGTCTGCAACAGCTGGGGCTGGGTTGGGCTGAAACCAAGGACCCAGAACTCTATCTAGGTCTCCCACAGGGGTGGCAGAAACCTAAGTCATTTGGCTATTATTTGTAATTTGCTGCCTTCCCAGGTGCATTAGCAGGAAGTTGGATTGGAAGTAGAGTAGCAGATTTGAACTGGCACTCTGATATGAGATGTGGGCATCTTATGCAGCGGCTTAATCCACTGCAGCATAATTCCTGCCACAAACTGCATGTTTTAATAATACTTCCAACTAGGTCAATTTCTCCATGGTCTATTCTGATTATATAAATAACCAACATATGAATCTGAAGATTATTAACATACCTGTCATATTGCAGTACACAAGAAATGATCCCAGGGGGCCACTTCCATCTACATCCACGTGGTACAGCCCAGAAGAGTTCCCTCTGTATTTGTGGGCTTCGCAGGACTGCTCGTAGAGAGCTGCAGGAACATATCATTTATCACAAATAGAAGAAATCCTTCAGTTTGGTTAATTAATGTCCAAAAGGCTTCTATTTCTGAATTACAGACATGTTAAAAAGATTACTCAACATCATTTTTATTAGCATGGATGATATTTGATTGGATAGACAAAAATGACATTTAAAAGTTAAATTTGGGGCCGGTGTTGTGGCATTAAGCTGCTGCCCTCAATGCCAGCCTCCCATATAACAACAGTTTCAGAACTTGATGCTCCACTTCTGATTCAGCTCCCTGCTAATGTGCCTGGGAATGCAGCAGAGGATGCGCCAAGTGCTTGGGCCTCTGCCACCCAAGGGGGAATCCCAGATGGAGCTCCTGTTGGCTTCTGCTTGGCCCAGCCCTGGCTGTGGCAGCCATGTGGGGAATGAAACGGAAGATGAAAGACTGATCTCTCTCTCTCCCCCTGTGTCTCACTATCTCTTTCTGTAACTCTGATGTTCAAATAAATAAAATAAATCTTTAAAAATTAAATTTATTATTAACAAAAGAGGGAAATTATCAATTTTATATGAATGTAAATGTTGAATGTTGATAGCTTCTTAATGAATATTTGAAATACATTTTTATTTTGAAGACAAAGGAAACAGTATATTGCTGATTAAAGATGAATTTGTAGTTACAGTGGAAAATGCAATACCATCGTTAATAGAGAGTTATTTGGCAATATCTAGGGATTGTATTTCCTCTATACAACTATTTTCTTGTTTTTAAGCAAGGAAACATGAAGGTTCTGAGGCATTGTATAAAAAAATTCAATAAATCTTTGAGGGAAAACTCTGAATTTGAATTCTACATGCTAATGAATATGATTGTTTTCAAAGTCATGGCAACCAGATTCAGAAATAAGTGCTATAATTAAAGGATAAGCCCTCATTCTGCCTGCAGGAACTGAATATCTGAAGTACATTAGTTTCAGTTTGTGTTAGTAGTCTAGTAGTTAAGCATGTTATAAAATACTTTTAAATTATTTAATAATTGTATCCTTTACTTACTTACAAACAACCAACAAATGAGTACTTTGCAGAGATGAATATAGCTTGCAAATCAGAAACTTGTCTTCATTAAAAAAATTAAAGTTGATTGTAAAAAGAAACTTTTGTTTTAAAAATATTTAAAACTTTTGATTTATAAAGAAACTTCTGCAGTATTTTGTGACAATTCAAAATAATTAAAACAAGAGAGAAAATATTATTATGAGAGACGTCCTGACTTAATGTTAATTTATTAGGTACTTTAATTTGTGCAAGTAAATGTTTTATTGAATACAAAGTATGGACTTAACATCTGCAGGTGATGGGCATCACCAATCCTCAGCATGAGTTTAGAAAAAGATTAGAAGGCAACCTGTTGGCTAGCAGGAAAGATGAAGGTGAGGACGCTAAGGGCATAGAGTCCTAAAGTCTTACCAGCACCAGTCCATTTTAGCAACAACACAGACACAGCTGGGGAGGACAAATTGAGTGAAAAGATGAAATACAGGGGAAAACAAGCCATGCTATGGGAAAGAGAAGGGAATGTGTGTATGTTTTTATAAGAAGGACATTGTACATAGACTAGATTGTACAGTTACTTTCATAAATATTCATTGAAAACTCTTCTCAAACACTTAAGGCAAATCCCAAGAATAGGATTGGACTGGGGGCAAATACTGAGGATGATGATTAGAAAAACCTTTAAAATTTATTTTGGTTTTTAAAATTTGAATGGCAGAGAGAGGTCTTCTATTTGTTGGTTCATTCCTCAAATGCCTGCAACAGCCAGGGCTGCGCTTGGCCAAAGCCAGGAGTCTGGAGCTCAAGCTGGGTCTCCCACATGGGTGGCAGGAATGCAAGCAAGTGAGCCACTGCCTCCCAGGATGTGCAGTAGCAGGAAGCTATGTCAGAAGTAGATAAGCCAGGCACTCGGATTTGGGAAGCAGGCCTCCCAAGTGGTGCCTTTATTCTCTGTGTCAAACACCTGCCAATATATTAGACTTTTTACATGACAATGAATATATGTATTAACTGCAGAATTGTTCCAAAGAAAAATTACCTATGACAACTTGGTGCAGCAGTCTAGTTGCACGGTAAGCCCATGAGTGTGGGCTTGGCAAAATTACACTTATGCTTGGTGTATCTGTTTAAAAACTACAACATATTTAACCCAATTACTAGATCAGATTGAAATTTGGAATACTTCTCTTTTCTCATATTTTCCTGCAGAATTGTTTGGAGTTACAATTTTACTTCAGTCAACAGCCATGTGATAATTCAACTAATCCATTATCCACACTGTGTAAGAGATGACGCTGGGCAAGGCAGATAATACAAAGTTAAAGGTAACCTGGGCGTGGGCATCTGCTTCATGGGAGATGCTATGTATGGAGGACAGAAGTAGACAGAGGTCAGGATCTGCTCCTTGTATGAGCCCTGTGGCCTTCTCAAGTCACTCAGCTCTGGTTTTAGAGGGCCACCCAACTCCTAGAACTGTTGGAACAGCTTTGGAAACCAAAAATCTAGTAACAGAGTTGGCCCTGATTGTGTCCTTCTTTGCCCAGTTATTTTGTAGAAACTCAGAGCTGGTGATGCAGTATTCTCTAGGTTCATTTACACCCTGCATGCCCCCTATAGTTTTTATGAAAATAAAATTGAATATTACATGGAAGAACTCTCTAAAGGAGGTTCTCAGCATAAATAGGTGATTGAATTGATGACGTTGAATCTTACTCCATTTCCCTGAAGACCCAGGGATGGGGGAAATTGTTTCTAAGGGAAGTCGCTCAGAAATGTTACTAGAGATATAGGAGAGAAGAAGAAAACCTTAAAAGTCATCAAAAATACCAAAACAAGCCGAAAAAAATGTGTGTGTAGTCGGTCATATTCTTCTAATTGTTAACAAATTAGAGGTCAATAAAATGAAAGGGGCTTTAAAGTATACAGAGGCTGACTCTTCAGTAAAGACAAAATTTTTAATAAAATAGAAACAATATAGAATTGCTATGATAAGTCATTTCATGGAAGCAATCTCATACTTTGATGTGTGTTAGAATAACCAGGGCAGTTGGTTCAAATAGTTTCCTAGGGCCCCATCCTCAGAGATGCTGATTCTGTAGGTTTGGGTGAGACCTGAGATTCCTTCACTCTAACAAGTTTTCCACATGATTCTGATGCTGCTTATGCATGGACTACCCTTCCAGCATCCTAAAAGGTTCAGAGTCAACTTAACTCAATTCCTTATTGTGCCATTCATTAGATGGGTAGCAAGTTATTTACTCTCTTTTTGTCCTCAACTCTGCAATGCAGGTATAATAATAGTACTTTTTCCCCAAGAGTTGATTTAGGATTAAATAATTTAATACAAGTACAAGCAAAACAACAGATGGCAGCAAGCATACTTAAGCATTCAGTAAATGAATACTCTTATAATTATTCACTTTAAAATCATCATTATTATCAAAGAGATTTTAAAAGCCCATTAGTTTCTAGCTGTTATCTAATTTCTTCTTCTGAAACTTTACCATAGCATTCCCAGGCCATATTTTTGTTGCTGTTGTTGTTTCAAAAAATCTTTAATCCTATTAAATTTAACAATGAGAGTGTAAAATCTTGTGAATGATTTGTTTTTCTGTCTTTGTTTCAAAGTATGGCTCAAATCAAGTAATGAAATAAGGTTGTTACATTATGCATTCTTGATTAATTTAGTTTGATTCTTATTCTTTGTTGTATCTTATTCTCCTAGACTTATTTTCTCATTGATTACTATTATCTCTTTTTCTATTTTACTTAGTACTACTATTTTTTAAAGATTTTATTTATTTATTTATTTGAGAGGTAGAGTTATAGACAGTGAGAGGTAGATACAGAGAGAAAGGTCTTCCTTCTGTTGATTCACTCCCCAAATGGCTGCAATGGCTGAAGCTGCGCCAATCTGAAGCCAGGAGCCAGGTACTTCTTCCTGGTCTCCCAGACAGGTACAGGGGCCCAAGCACTTGGGCCATCCTTCACTGCTTTTCCAGGCCACAACAGAGAGCCGAATCAGAAGAGGAGCAGCTGGGACTAGAACCAGCACCCTTATGGGATGTCGGCACCACAGGTGGAGGATTAACCTGCACTGGCCCCAGTATTGCCTATTTCTGTAAACTATTTCAACACCCCCTTGTATTAAATGAGGCAGATTGAAAAATATACTGGAAATTAAATGTATGCTAAAACACTGAGTATGATGTATTTGCATGATTGAAAATATACAGATACACGTAAGCAACTAATGAAAATGAATTGACACAAAAATTATAAATACATAGAAACAAGCATTGAGGTGTGTGGCTTACGTGAATGGCAGGTCAGTCCCATGTAACCTGTGCCTGTGCAGTCACAGGAGAATGCATCCCAGGACTGGGAGCACTCGCCTCCATGTTCACAGTGGCTGGGCAAACACCTAAAAGAAAACAGACACAATTGTTATTTCCCTTTATCAAGGATCAGGAAGTCTTATTTGTGTGTATGAAACTAACAGGTTCCTGTTAAATAACAGCAAATACAAGAGAATTCTATGACCTATGATGACTGTAGTGATAAATTTAGTAGAAATATATCCAGTGGCATGATATTCATTATTTTATGTATCTGTAGCAGCTGATTTTTCATGGCATCTTATTTTTTTCTTTTTGACCCAAGTGACAAAATGTTAACTCACATGTGGCTAACAAAATCAATAATAATAACTGAAAAGTGATCCCTGTTAAATATAAGAGTGGGAATAAGTGAGGGAGGAGAAGTACAATTTGGGACATGCTCAATCAGACTTGCCACAAATGGTAGAGTTAGAATCATGCCAGGGGATCCCAATACAATCCCATCAAGGTGGCATGTACCAATGCCATCTCACTAGTCCAAGTGATCAATTTCAGTTCACAATTGATCACACTGATAGGTCTAAGAGTCAAAGGGATCACACAAACAAGACTAGTGTCTGCTAATACTAGCTGATAGAATCAAAAAGGGAGAGAACAATCCATCATGGGAAGCAGGATACACAGCAGACTCATAGAATGGCAGATGTCCTAAATAGCACTCTGGCCTCAGAATCAGCCCTTAAGACATTTGGATATGGCTGAAGAGCCCATGAGAGTATTTTAGGCATGGAAAGCCAAGACACCCTGGAAAAAAAAAAAAAAAGAAGAAGACTTAAATGAAAGATCTCTGCGAGTGAGATCCCAGTGGAAAGAACGGGGCCATCAAAGAAGGAAGTAACTTTCTCTGAAGGGAGGAGAGAACTTCCACTTTGACTATGACCCTGTCAGAATAAGATCAAAGTCAGCGAACTCAAAAGGCTTCCATAGCCTTGGCAACTCATGTCGAGAGCCTAGGGAGATTACTGACGCCATAAACAAGAGTGTCAAATTGTTAAGTCAACAACAGGAGTCACTGTGTACTTACTTCTCATGTGGGATCTGTCCTTAGTGTGTTGTCCAATGTGAAGTAATGCTATAACTAGTACTGAAACAGTATTTTACACTTTCTGTTTCTGTGTGGGTGCAAACTGATGAAATCTTTACTTAATATATGCTAAACTGATCTTCTGTATATAAAGAGAATTGAAAATGAATCTTGATGTGAATGGAATGGGAGAGGGAGCAGGAGATGGGAGGGGTGTGAGTAGGAGGGAAATTATGGGGGGGAAGCCATTGTAATCTATTAACTGTACTTTGGAAATTTATATTTACTAAATAAAAAATAAATTAAAAAATAAAAAAGAATTTAAAAAATCAATAATAATAAACAAATTTGCTATACTTAACTGCTACATTGAAGACTTTCAAAAGGAACGAAAGGAAGACAGGGAGGTGGACGAATAGGGGGAGAAAGTGACAGGACCATATTCGATTGTGGAGTAAAACAGTTTGGGAATTTTGGGTAACATTTAATGTAGGTCAGCTCATCGTCACCTTTTATATTTAGAATGAGCAATCAGTTATTGGAAGACTTAGTATTGTTAAGATACTATCCAAACCAATCTACAGAGTCAATATAATCCTATCAAAAATCCAGTGGCCTTTTTTGCAAAAATATAAAATTTCATGCAGAATTCACAGGAACCCCTAAGGGACCCGGAGTATCCAAAACAATGTTGAAAAAAACACAAAGTTGGAGGTGTCATACTTCCAGAGTTATGAGGGAACATTTCCTTGTGGAAATGGCAGAGTTGGTAAGAATACAGGTCTTGCCTACTTGGGTCCAGAGAAGGGGCAGGAGAGGGGCTGAGAGGTCCTGAAAAAGACTGCCTATTTGTGTTGGTGGACAAAGGTTAGGCAGGGAGCTGAGATAAGAAAGCTGCCAGGAGCCCCACAGTCCTGTGTTTGGCTCCTCTAGGGACCCTTTGAGAGGGATCTGGGGGACTAAGAAGAAACCCCACCAACTTGGCACCCCAGCAACATACCTCCACTTGAAAGCCAGGACTTTGACTAATTGTATGCAGCTAATGAGAGCTTATTCTGTTTTCAGAGCATAATAGTTATGAGCAACCAGTATCACAGCTTTTCAAATATTTCAAGGGCCAAGGATTGGTAAAGTGTGTGAGGATGAACCCAAAGCATACCCTCAGCATTGGGTAGGAGTGAGAGCTGAGGATGGGATGAAGCTAGGGGGAAAGACCCTCTGGTCTCTGCTTTTATAAATCAGCTGAGAAGGTTGGAAGGGAAAGTGGCCTCATTAACATTTCTGGGTGAGGGGGTGAAGGGGCAGCACCCCAGTTTGGGGAGTTTCTAGAGGCAAAGGAGCTCAGCAGCTCTGTACAAAGGCACAATTAGAGTTTTTGATTTTGATTATAGGAGTCTGGTGGAACTGGGGACGTTAGAAGGTAAAACCTATCCAAACATGAGACAGCCAGTATGTGTGGCTCTGCCATCCAGGGAGCCCACTGTTATTTTTTAGTCAGACTAAAAAATTTGATTTAAAAAGATAACTTCAAGAAATTCAAATGGCCAACAGACACTCGAGAAAATGCTCAGGATCACTAACCATCCGTGAAATGCAGATCAAACCCACAATGAGGTTTCATCTCACTGCAGTTAGAATGGCACCCATACAAAACAACAAATGACAAATACTGGCGAGGATGTGGGGAAAAGGTACCCCGGTCCACTGTTGGTGGGAATGTAAACAGTTGTAACCACTGGGGAAGAGAGTTTGTAGATACTTCAGAAATCTGAATGTAGAGCTACTACTATATGATCCAGTCATCCCACTCCTGGGAATTTACCCAAATCAAAAGAAATCAGCATCTGAAAGTGTTATTTGCACTCCATTTTGAGAATCAATGATTGTTTATAGCCCTTGTCTCTTCCTTGTTGAAGAACAATGTTTTGTTTTTTGTTTGTTTGTCTTTTCCTCATTCATTGAACTCTTTTATTTAGAGTAAGGTTAAATATTTGATCATTAAGTATACTGAAAATAGATCATTGTAAAAATTGTGGGAATTGGAGAGGGAGGGGGAAGAAGGATTAGAGCATGGGTGGGAGGGAGTGTATGAAGGGAAGTGCCACTATATTCCTAAATCTGTACACATGAAATATATGAAACCTGTATAACTTAAATAAAATAAAAAAGAATTAAAATATTTCTTATCTTCTCCACAGTTCATTGAATCTGCCATTATGCACATATCTTCCTTGATCTCTGCAGTTCAAACTTTTCTAGGAGAGATTTTCATTTTCTCTGTAGAAGATGCAGTATTGGGTCACTGATGTAAATTAAAAGAATAATAACTTATCAAATTGTCCTGTCCCAGAAAATGTCATCTGACTGATGGAGTATGTTTGCAAGAACTGGCTTGATGATTATGAATCCAGTAACTTGGGACCATATTAATAATGAAGTATTGGTCTTCTAATAAATACTATCATTTGAAAAATACAACTAAAGGTGCAGTTTTTTAATCCTCACTGCAATTATGATTATTCCATTGCCTATGGGAAGATGATAGAGAACGAGAGAACAAATGGAATTTTTTCCCCAATTGACTTCATTTTATTTTAAACTTTTAAAACAAGCATGCTAAAATTACATGGGGTCTCCTTACCTGTCTGTGATGCCACACGAGTCTATCTGGAGGTCCCTGAAACTCCCCAGCACTCCCTGCTGTACTAAGATGGGATCTACTACTGCATCATCAATGGAAATAAGCCTCAGGCAGCCCTGAAACCCTTCCAGGGGGCTGCTGCATCCATATCCAGAGCTGTTGCCAGGGCAGCCTGAACATACAGGAAAGAACCAACTGTTACTTTGAAAATATTGCCCATATTTATTTTATGAGAACTGTTTTTTTGTGAAATTTATTTTATGAGAACTGGTTTTTTTATGAGAAATGCTACTTAAAAATTGTAGTTTGGGGACAGTGCTGTGGTATAGCAGGTTAAGACATCTCTTGAGATGCCCACACCCCATTTCAGAGTGCTGGTTCAAGTCCCAGCTTGGGGAACCCTGGTGGGGGTCCTGGCTCTTAGCTACATTCTGTCCCAGCCCTGGATGTTGCAGGCACTTGGGGTGTGAACCAGTGGGTGGAAGATCTCTTTCTCTTTCTGTCACTTTGTTTTTCAAATAAATAAATATTTTTTAAAAATTATATTTTGGTTGATTTGTAACTTGTCACAGATGAGGTTCTTACTCATATGTGGAAATAAAAAATTGATCTGATAAGATAGTAGATCAGTGCTTACCAGAGATAGGGTACAGAAAGAAGGAGAAAGATTGGTTAATGGATACAATGTTACAGCCAGATAGGAGAAGCAAAGTTCAGTGTTCAATGTACAAAAGGGTGAAAAATCATATATATTTGACTTTGGGATTTCAAAGTATGGAATCGAGAGCCAAATTACATTCTTAGTATTCCACCTCTGGCTCCCTGAAACTCATAGTCTTGCCTCGTACAATGTATAATAAATTCCATCTTAAATAATTTCAAAGTCTTAGCATTAATTTAAAAGAGCAAAATCCAAAGTCTCATCTAAGATTAAAGGCAAATTCTTTTGGCTATGAACTTCTTTAATGCCAGAAACAAATTAAGAATTTCCAATGCACAATAGTGGAACAGGCCCAGGGTATATATTTCCATTCAAAATGAGGGAGATGGGGAAACAGAAGGGTAGAACAATCTGATCAAATCAAGATCAAAGCCCAGCAGAGCATACATTAAAATCTAAAACTCTGTGTCTGGCATCCTGGGTACATTGTGGCAGGTTATGGGCTCCCAAAGACTCGGTCAGTCCTGCCTCTACAGTTTTACTGGTTGCAGTCCATGCTTCAGTTTTTTCAGGTTATCTGTGTATCTCTCTGAGGCATTGCTCTAAATGGGGCTCTCCAGTGCCTCCAACCTTGTAACAGGTCTCTGTTTGGGATTCTAAGCTTTTCCATGAAATCATGTTGGAAGGAGTCACCATAACCCCATAATTCTTGCATTCTGCATCCCTATAAAACCAGTATCACATGAATGATTCCAGATTGTGTTATCTGGGTGAACAATACTTGCAGCAGCCTAATGTATGGCTCCAGTTGCAGGGTGCTTTGATGATTGAATATAGTGAAATGAATCCAAAAGCAGGCATGGACAAGCTCTTGGAACAGTGCCCCAGGTTTCCACGAATCAATTCTGCTTTTCCAGTCCTCTGGGCTTGTGATGTGGGGAGGGAGGGGTGCTTTGAAGATTTCTGAGATGCCTTTAAGACCTTCCTCTCATTACTTTGTCAAAAAGCACACTGCTCCCTTTAACTTAGGCTAATCCCTTTAGCAAGAGGTTTCTGCACCACAATTCCCTGCTATAGAACATGTATTTTCTTGGCCACTTCTTTGGTGAACCTTAGAATTTTCAAATACTTCTATTCTGCTTTTTCCTACCGATTCTCACTGTAAAACATACTAATAGCAGCTGGTAACACCCTTGACAAAGCCTGAAAGCTTTGGTGCCTTCAAATATCTTACACAAAAGAAACTAGTCTGTCATCTTAGGTTTGTCCTTTCAGAAAGTACTGAGGAGGATACGACAATTCCATAACCCTTCTGGAAGGTGAAACACAACTTAGGACAGATGCTCCGACCTCATCAGCTCTCAGCTCCCAATATCTTGGGGAACTATAGTCACAAAAATAATCAGATTTCCTGGGGTTTCCCCTCTCTGCACAGTGAATCCGTGGTGGCTACTGCCTGGATCTCTGGCAGCTCTTCTGCATTATAGCCCCCTTTGTTCTTGTTCAATGCTATCATGAGTGCCTACACAGTTCAAATGCAGTTTAAAGTGTCTCCACTGTTTTTGCAGGTCCAGCCAGTTCCATCTGAAGTCCCACCCCAAACTTTGATTTCATCCAGTCCCTAATTCCAGTCCTCACTTCTGGGTCAGATCCATCCTTAGAGCCAACTGCCACCCTCTTTCTTGACCCAACTATGTTCTTCTACCTTTTGGCAAAAGTTCAACAATGAGAGCCAGTGTCTGAGGCATCCCCATTTCTCTCCCCACTTAGCAAGGCTGTGTCCCCAGTCAGTCCTTCCCAACAGAGGACAGCAATGCCTGGTACCTCATGCCTCCATCCCCTCTGCCCAAGGCAGTCCTCAGGGATGTCACTCATTTGCTCAACCTGAAATTCTTCTTTAGTTTCCCCCGGTAGGAAACACATCTCCAAGGAAAAACTGCCCATGTGGAGAAAAATAACTTTTTTTCATGTTAATATACCCAAGGTACTTCATGTTTTTCTTTTCCTCATAAGAGGGTAACGGCTTCTGTCTGTGCTATGTTTGGTGTGGGCTTTGGTGGTGGGAAGGTGACAGTGGTATTAAAGTCCACACCCATGCTGAGTTCCTTTGTTGAACCTTATTCTCCCATGATGCCATCATCACCCAAATAAGAACAATGTAAAAAACAAAATGCGAAGAACCTGTAAACATCCTGCCTGAGTGTCTGGTTCAACTCTTTTCCACTCCTTCCTCTTTACCTTAAACAACTTGCAGCTGTAGGGAACAGGTCTGCAGAGGCATCATAGGCCTGAAAATTCACACCAGGCTCCAGGAAGTGTCACAGCCAAGTTGCTTCATGTGTCACCCAATGGCTGGGAACTTGAATGGGGCTGGGGGGTGCCAGGCTCTGAGTTTGAAGGAAGAACAAGTCTTGGTCTTGGATTTCTTTGATAATGCCTGCCCCTGGGAAGCCCCTTTTACTCCCTATTAAATTAGGCTGGGATGGACATGGAGACTCTTGATTTAGCCTTAAAGACAAGCAGAGGCTCCACCCACTGTTTCAGCTTTTCTCACACTTCAGAGAAGAAGCAAGGACAGAACTTCTAGATGTGTGTGTGCACAGGTACAAGGCTTCTGAGGTCCACACCCATCTCTGACCCAAATGAATGAATGGCCCTGCCAATGGGTCATCTACCTTTGTCTATCTCATATCTATCTTAGCTTGAGAGAGAGTTAGGGGCGAATGGAGCAGGGGTTTAACTGTGTGCAACAACCTTCTGACAGTCAGACACTGGACCAGAACCTCAATGCTCTGGCTCTTAGAACACTAAAGTGGAGAAGCCACCATTAGCTCTGACAGAGCTAATGTATAATAAATTCCATCTTAAATAATTTCAAAGTCTTAGCATTAATTTAAAAGAGCAAAATCCAAAGTCTCATCTAAGATTAAAGGCAAATTCTTTTGGCTATGAACTTCTTTAATGCCAAAAACAAATTAAGTAAGACTTGAGGGGATGCAAAGCAAGTTAGGGAAGATTAATTTTTTCAGAATATATTTGAGGGCCCAACATTGTTGTGTATGGCATCCCATATGAGCACTGGTTCAAATCTCAGCTGCTCCACTTGTGATCCAGTTCCCTGCTAACAGGCCTGGGAAAGCAGCAGAAAGTGACCCAAGTGATTGGGTTCCTGCTACCTATGTAGGAGACCCAAGTGGAGTTCTGGACTCCTGGCTTCAGCTTAGCCCAATCCCAGCTGTTGTGGTCATTTGGAGAGTGAACCAGAGGATGAAAGAGCTCTCTCTCTCTCTCTCTCTCTCTGCATGTGTGTGTGTGTGTGTGTGTATAAGTGTGTGTGTGTGTATGTGTCTCTCTCCCTTTCTTTATAACTCTGCCATTCAAATAAATAAAATAAGTCTTTAAAAAATACCTGAAGCTGTTGACTTATAATAAGGGGAGATTTATTTAACCTACAGTTTGGAGGTTTAAATTTAAAATAGCATGGTACAAGCCTAGGCTCTGGTGAGGGGCCCCTGATGAATGATGGAGTGTGTGCAGAGGGAGGTTCACAGGGTGAGACAAGAGGCAGAGAGACTGCCCGTATGGAACCCTAGAGTCATCACTCAGAGACTCCCACAGAGATCTGGCTCAGAGAAATCACATTTCTCCACAGAGACTAAGCACAGGGAGCATCCCAGAGATCTCCCACTGCCCCGCAGGGAGGAATCTGCAGGGTCTCGTGGGGATAAAGTCATCTCTGGAAGAGGACTCTGGCAGTGGGCAGTGGGAGGCCTCTTAGTGTTATTTCCTTGGGGTCATTAGGTAAGGTCCCTGTCTTATGATGCTGGTGCATGAGGTGTCCACAAAAGGTCTTTGTGGGGTTTGTGTGTGAGCTCTCCGTGTGGTAAGGAAAGTCTGTGTGAGATCCCAGGGAGGTCTCTCTGGGAGGTCTGGGTGGGGTTGCATGGCACATCTCTGTGGTCTTTGTGGGGGTCTCCATACAAGGTCTCTGGCAGATGTCTAAGTGAGGGCTGTTCAGAGACCACACAGAGATCCTTCACTGAGACAACATAGTAACTTCTTGTGGGCTGAAGGAATCTTCCCCCAGAGACCTTGTGTTGCCCAGAGACTTCATTCAGAAACTTTCCTCAGAGATTTCAGAGGCCTCCCATCAAGAACTTGCATAGGAATTTCAAAAAAAAAAAAAAAAAAAGGGGGTGGGGGAGTCTCTACAGAGACCCACTCAGATTCTCACCAGGAACCTGGCATGCAGACCTTACCTAGGTACCTCTCATAAAGAACTGAGTAGTCACCAAAAAACCTGACATTCACCCCTTGGGAACCTGAGCATCCAGCCTTTGCCAGGCCCTTCTTACTGGGTACGAAACCACTCAGCAGACTGGCAGCACAGGAGAGACATGATCAGTTGCATCCCCCAGCTTCCAAGAAGCCCAAGACACCCAGATATTGTCAGCACTGCATCAAGCGAGGTTCCATAGTCGGGGAAATGCTGGCAGTTTTTTTTTTCACTTTTGTATGTCATTGCCTCTGAACCAAAGAATCCCGGTTTCTACATGTAGATCTGTGAAGTTCTTCCCTCCACAGGTTTTCATTAGCTTGAACTCAGGCTCACAGGTTAGCAGATATGGGAAACGTTCAGCGAAATCTGCTCTGGCCCTGCCAAGGCAACCACAGGTAGGATGCAAAAATGCAATAAACATAAATTTTTAAGTTGATAATTTTGTATGGCCCACGAATGATGGTATAAATATCCAAATGGCCCTTGGCAAAAAAAAAAAAAGTTTCCCTATCCAGTCTGGAGGATAATAAGTTAAAAAAAATATTAAAATGCTGCCAACATCTAATAAAAGAAAATGACTTAATTGTTATTACCCAATCAAAAGACATCAATGTCACATTTTTTATTTTCTTGAGAACAAGATCTGCACTTGAGATAGATGACTTTTTCACTTTGGAAACATGATAAACTCTTAGAGCAATCTGACACTGGGAATGAAATAAACCAGCAAAGAGGCATCTGACTCACTGTGGCTTCCCATTACTTTAGACATAAGAACTTGCATCAGGTTTTCAGGGTCTGTTTTCTTTTTAGCAAGCTATTATTAATGCAAAGATGTTTCATAAATAGACCAAGTATCTTCAATATTCGTATTATATCATCTGACAAAATTATAATTCCAAATATTATCTTATTCCTTAAGATGTAGTTACAGTGGGGCCAGGCCTTGTGGCACAGCAGGTTAAGCAGCCATTTCAGATGCCTACATCCCATGTCAGAGTGCCAAGTTCAAGTCCTGTATACTCTGCTTCTGATCCTGCTTTTTATTAACCTACTTGGGAAGGCAGCAGAGGATGGCTCAGTCTTTGGGAGATGGGATCCAATTCCTGGGTCCTGGCTTCAGATAATAATCCTGGCTGTTGCAGGCATTTGGGGAATGAACCAGTGGATCAATGGATGGAAGATCTGTTTCTGAGTGTGTGTGTGTGTGTGTGTGTGTGCACGCAAGCATGCCTTTCAAATAAATAAGCCTTTTACAAAATACAGTAATGACCTCAAATGACATTACAACACATTTCTAGGATGTAAAAAAGTCTTAATGTTCAGTTAACATGACTTAAACAAAGATTTATTATTTGAAAGGTAGAGTTAGAGAGGGGCAGAGGGGAGAGACAAAGATAGGTTTTGCATCCTTTGGTTTACTCCCCATTTGGCCACAATGACTGGAGTTGGGCTGCTCTGCAGCCAGGAGCCAGGAGCGTCTTCCAGGTCTCCTAGGAGGGTTACAGGGACCTAAGAACTTGGACCATTTTCCACTATTTTTCTAGACAGGGAGCTGGATTGGAAGCGGAGCAGCAGACTCAAACCAGCACCCATATGGAATCATGGCATCATAGGCAGTGGCTTTTCCCACAATGCCACCACGCCAGCCACAGGATCCAATTTCTTAAAAATTATGTAAAGTACATTTTTTTGAAGATAGCCAATAGGGATCCATTTTTTGTTTATTACAGGAATGACACATGGCTTAACATGGTTTCAAAATCTCAGCAAATACATCACTTAATCTAAACTTGAGATAAACCCACGGCCTAATACAATTACCAGAGGAGAAACATGTTAACTTGTGAACTGAAGAAGGTGTACATTTAATCAAAACTTCATAAAGAGAGGCTTCACTTACTATATATTCAGCAATTCCAAAGGAATGCACTTTAAAAATTATTTTTATTTACTTGATATGTAATTGTCATGAATTTTTTGAAGACAAACTCATATGTATAGATTTCAAAACTTTTTTTGCATCCAAATAAACTTATTTTTTAATTCAATTTTCCATGAACTTTGAAGTACCCTTGTAAATATTTTTTCAGAATTTTGGATTAAAGTTGCCCAGTGTATCCAGAAATTCTGAATATTTGTCAAATGTTCATAATAATTTGATACACTTGATGTGTTTTCTTCACTAGTAAGTCACAGTTCAATAATTTGTGCAAAACTGCAATGAACAATGTGCTTTAGGAAATATTCCCATCAATCACTCTACATTCATCTGTCATAAAACTGGCTCAGATGACTTGTAAATCAAATTTTCTGAGAATAAATTTGAATCTTGATGTCAGAACTAACTATGGAAAAAATGGAGAAAACAAAAAGAGATCCCTTTCATTTTCAAAATAATTTATATCAAAACATTTTTCTAGAAATGGAATGTTTTTAAAGCTATAGAAAAAATACTCTCTAAATGATTTTTGAAATACATTGCAAGTTTCAATTTAAAGTAGATTTATATTTAAAACTGGTCTCATACTGCTTTCAAGAAACTATGCACTCCAGAGCACAATGTGGAGGTGTGGCAATCATGTGATGATTTTTTAGTACTCCAAGTAATGAAGATCTTTTCCCAAAAAGATAGTAAAGTTACCATTCTACAGTGTTAATTCCTGGGAGTCACATCTCTTTATGGATCATAACATAATAGTTTTGTACACTATTACGATATAAAGATTTCCCACAGGAGACATTTCTGGTGGTCACTGTTATTCTGACATTTCTACTATTCAGTCACACTCACACCATTGGCAAAGAGAGGCATCCCCAAATCTAGAAAACCCAAGGCCGGCCTGTGGCTCAATAGGCTAATCCTCCACCTGCAGCACTGGCACACCGGGTTCTAGTTCCGGTCGGGGTGCCAGATTCTGTCCCGGTTGCTCCTCTTCCTGTCCAGCTCTCTGCTGTGGCCCAGGAGTGCAGTGGAGGATGGCCCAAGTCCTTGGGCCCTGCACCCGCATGGGAGACCAGGAGAAGCACCTAGCTCCTGGCTTCGGATCAGTGTGGTGCACCAGCCATAGCGGCCACTGGAGGGTGAACCAACAGTAAAAGGAAGACCTTTCTCTCTGTCTCTACCTCTCTCACTGTCTGCTCTGCCTGTCAAAAACAAACAAACAAACAAACAAACAAAAAACAAAACAAAAAAACCCGAGAGTTCCCTAATTGCTTAATTCACACACTTTCCAAGGTCAGTTTCATAACCACTCCTGTAGCATGACCAGTCTTTATTATTGTGCCCAGGCTATGTGAATTATTGTCTTGGGGTTACTCAGAAGTTTGCTATATTTTCTTTGGATGTATTGGGTTTTTCATTTACAAGATTTATGTTTGGTTCTTTCTTTCTGAAGATATTTATCATTCACATCATGTATTTTTCTAACTTAATCAAACTGTATTCTCTTGCAGTTTTTTTTTTAAATTAATTTTTTACAAACTTTTACAAAAATTTAATTTTTTACAAAAAATTCTTTATCAGGCATTCTTTCAAAATCAATTTTTTTGGAGTCTGTTGCTAAAAAGTGCCTGTGTCCTTTGGGATGTTTCATGTTGCCTTGTTTTTTGATACTTCTTGTGTGCTTATGTTGATATTTGTCACGTGGTGGGTCAGTAGCCTTTATCCTTTTATAGGGTGGAAAATGTTTTTTCCTTAATGTGTGTCTTAGTGTTTATTGAAGAAATTTGCCCAAGGTTCCAGTTGGATGACCTCAGCTGAGGCTGGGTTAAGAGCAGATTCTGCCCAGGGCTAGGCAAGTGGATAGGAAAGGGTAGAAGGAGAGTGTCTGGGCTGAGACCTCAGAGCTGGGAGAGGATGTTGAGGGCCAGGCTGCTGGTTCCACATTCAGGGCTGTACTACATTGTCCCTTACCTACGTGGAGAACCTCTTGACCTGTCAATTCACACACAGAACACCAATGTCTCATTGAGTAATAAATCTATCTCTTTCCCAAAGGCCCCAGGGAAAGTCAGCCCAAAGCTGAACTTTTTGCCTGTGGGCTCATCCCCATTCTTTAGGCACAAAGACATTGTTGATATTCAGACATGCCACCACCTTCACCTCTACGGCCTTGAAAACCTCAGCCTCCTGGATATTGCTATGGTAAAATGCTTTGGTGTTAGTATCAGTTGAACAACGACACCATCTTCCTATATCTTCCTCCATTGTAATCAGTGGTAGCAGTGTTGGGGGCATGGGGCACTCATTCTCTATTCTGGCAAAGTTGCATGGGTATTGTGGTAGCCCTTGGTAGTGGACATAAGGTTGAAGTTACTAGAGTACCTGTCCTCACTCCCAGTGGGACAGACACGTCCCAGCAGTGTCTATGGTGGCAGGGGTGCATGGGTTCCAGCAGTGGTGAGCACAGCCCTGGGTTTTGGCAGTGGCTTGGAAGTGGGGAAACAGCAAAGGTCATGGGTGAAAGCATGCACACTGTTAGTGCCCTGGGAAAGGATCTTCTTGCTCTTCTGAACTGTCTGCCCCTATAGTGCAGAGAAATGCCTGGAGTGCAGTTCTGATGTCGCAGCTGTTCTGCTGAGTCTAGTTGGGTTTATGAGGCTAGTCTTTTTGGCTGGTGCTGGAATGTCTGTGAGTTCTCAGGGATGCAAATATATGGGGGCTTCTGGCCTCAGGGCAGTATGGATCCAAAGAGTGACTCCTTTCTCAAGATGGCAGCACACTGCTGCAGCCTATGCTAGTGGATTAGCAGGGAGGCAAGTGTGAGCTCCTTCTCTAAAGCAGCTACCCTCCACACTCCAGCTAGATATCTTTGGCAGGTTCTAAGCAGTAGCTAGGATTGCTGGTGTTCAGCACCTGTGAAGATGGTGTCTGCTGGGGTACTCCTGTTTATTCATTCCCTTGCAATAGGTTCTCTATGGCTGTTGGGCCAGTGTTGAGGTTGCCAGTTCATGTTATCCCTCTTTATGCTGCCATCCTTAGTTTCCATGTCCTATGAGGTTTCCATAGCTACATTGTTGCGTTCCTCCTTGCTTCTGCATCTCAGGAGTGGCCCAAGAAGAATCCATGCAGGAGTGTCATCAACCCAGGGAGACTCTCAGGTTCTGGAACATTCTGCCACAGTGATGCCCGGCACCAGGGAAGGCTGCAGAAGCAGGAAGCAGAAGGGAGCCTGGAGGTTCTCCCTGCAAAGGCCTCCCTTGCAGCCTCCCCAGCAGGAGACCACCAGGCTACAGGAGGGCAGGCCCAGGGACCAGGGCAGCTCTCCTGTTGCCCACAGCCGCCTACGGACCTCACCACACAGCGCCTTCTCTGTAGGAGCAGCGAGCTGGGCTAGGCATACGAAGGGCCTGAGCAGCCACAGGAAGCTCACTTCGACATCTCCCCCTGCCTCTCCCCAGACCTCTGCCGCACACTGGTGCTGGGAACGTACTCTGGCAGGATGCAAGCCTCCCATTGGCCACCCTCCATGGGAAGCTCACCCCTGGGATGGAGGCACGGAGGCAACTCCTCCCCAACACTGACTCAGAGACCAGCCCTTTCCCCGTTCAAAGCCTCTCTGCCACCTTCCTGTCATGGATGTGCAACTGGTTTGCACTCCCTGCCCCACCCACTGCGGTGTAATTCTCCAGTCTACACCAGATAATATCATGCGACATAGTACTGACTCAGTAAAGAGCTGTTTCCAGGAAAAAAAAAAAAAAAAACTCCCTCGTTGAGCAGTCACCTCAACATGTAGCTATTTGTTCCTTTGATTTTTCTGTGTGGAAAAGGGTCAAATACAGGGAACCCCCATTTGGCCATCTTGGATTCTCTGGCTCTTATCTCTTTTTAAAAAAATGTGTTTTGAAATCCATCACAGGTAGCAAAGTAACAACTGGGTCACAAACGCACTACTCAACAGAGCTTTGAGGATGGGGCTTCTGCTTCACTTTCACAGTTGCTCTGGGGGATCACCAGTGTTCAGATAATGGAATTTATAATTTGTGTGCCTGCAGTCATATTTACTTTCATGTTGTACTGTCTCCATCATAATTTCAAAATGATCCTAGAAAGCAGTTAGTAAAATGTGAAGGTTTTTTAAGATACAGAAGCAACTAAAACATCGATTAGCAAATATATCTTGTTACCAACAGAGCGAAATGACGTTTCTAATGCCCAAGGCCTTTCTGCATGAATATCCACATGAATGAGACTTTTTATAGTTTCAGTAGCCCCTGCCTTCCAAGCTCCCTGATTTTAATTTCTCCTGGCTGTTCTCAATCGATGAGTGGAGAGATATTCTGTGAAAGGCTGATGTGCTGACTGCATTATCATGGTAAGAATGTTCCATGGGGTCGGCGCTGTGGTGCAGAGGGTTAAAGTCCATCCTGCAGTGCCAGCATCACATATGGGCGCCGGTTTTATCCCGGCTGCTCTGCTGTTGATCCAGCTCTCTGCTATGGCCTGGAAAAGCAGTAGAAGATGGCCCAAGTCTTTGGGCTCCTGCACCCACGTGGGAGACCCTGAAGAAACTCCTGGCTCCTGGCTTTGGATCAGCTCAGCTCTGGCCTTTGTGGTCATTTGGGGAATGAACCAGTGCATAGAATACCTCTCTCTCTCTCTGGCTCTCTCTCTGTAACTCTGTCTTTCAAATAAGTAAAATAACTCTTTAAAAAAAAGAAAAATGTTTTGCTGGTAATAAAGAGAAACTGCAATTACTTGATTAAGTTCAACTTTGGCAAAACATCCTCTATTTATCAGGCAGTGAGAAATTTGCAATAGACTCTGGAGGATCTAATGATCTGGGGAACACCTCAGTGTTCCTGGGTGCAAGCGTAGCAAGCAGCAGAAAAGGGAACAACAATCACTTAGCATGTTGACAATTTCAGCGTATGGTGATGAAAAGAAGCTCCACTAAGGGAATCCTATTTAAAATCAGTCTCAAGGGGTGAGTGGTTAGCCTAGTGGTTAAGATGCTGCTTAAAACAACACTCTCCCACACTGGAGTGCCCGAGTTTGATACCCAGCTCTGACTCCAGCTTCCTGCCAGTGCATACCCTAGTTGGCTGTGGTAATGGCTCAAGTAATTTGAGTTCCTCCCACACGTGTAGGAGGCCAAGATCGAGTTCCCAGCTCCCAGCTTCAGCTCCAGCCCAGTTTCAGCTGTTACAGGTATTTGGGGAGTGAACCAGTGGATGGGAGCTCTCTGTCTCACCCTTTGCTTCCCAAATAAATAAATACTAAAATCAATCTCAAATATGGTTCTTTAATTCAGCCTATCTGGCGGTACATGTGCATTTCTGCCCACAATTCACAATTTTTTCTCAATATTCTCACTGAAACAAGAGGGATCCAGAATGATGACTATAATTTATTTTCTTGAAATATAAGACAGATTTTCAGTGTGCTTATCTCACATACACACAAATAGTAATTAGATGTGCTATGATGGATATATTAATTAGTTTGACTATGTTGTCAGTACACAATTCATCACATTGTTTCTTCACAATGTGTACCTTATACACAATTTTTTATGTGCCTATTAAATATTTTAAAATAAAAAATCAAAACAAAGGGATTCACAGCAGAGCAGCATCAGTGGAATGGAAGGGGCTAAGTTGCGCACAAACACCTAGCTGGAAGTCTCCAGAGCTCCTTCTCCACACAGTAGGCTGCTGGGGTCAAACAGGAACAAAATGGGCAACCCAGGCCCTTTCAGTTTATCACTCCAACCCTCCATCTTCACAGGGTCTCTCTGTCTCTATGTCCTCATTGCAGCCCACCTTAAAGAATTTCTTTTACTTGATTTCGTCTGTGAAGACCTTTTCTCTAGATGTCGCATTCTGAGGTATGTATGAATTTGGGGGACAAAGAATTAATCCATAACATAATTGATCTCTGATGCCAGTGCAGTTTTACCTGTGTACATGCATATTTGGGTTGTGGTTATTGTGCATGTGTTAGGTAGGAAGTTAGAAATTCGCCCACGTGTTAGTGAGGGGTCTAAGGAAAACAAAGCACTTTCAGAAAGGAAAGGAAGGAAGCAGGTCTTGGAAGCAGCCCAGTATTTTACACTACAAAGTCCTGCCCATACCCTGATAACCTCACAGGTGGTTCCAGCCTTCTCCCTAAGGAAGGCTTCCCAGGAGACTCCTCTCTGCGTCGCAGCAAGTGGGCTACGCAGTCTGATAACATTGGATAAGAAAACCTTGGGAAAATTTTTACCTGTTTCACACCCAATGAACCAGAAGAGGGAGGAGGAAGAAGAGAAAGGGGGGTAACTTGACCCTGTTTCTTTATGAGGCCAGTCTGAATACAGACTGAAAGCTCAGTTTCTCCTGAGACACCCGTCCTGCTCCATCAGGTGATTTCAGCCTTCAGCTCTCTCAGTTCTTTGCTGAGATGCCGCCTGGCAGGTCCGGTGTATGGTGTATTCTCTTCCTCAGACTATGTAGCCTTGCTTTCTCCAGTCTGAATGGATGGGCACTCTCTCAGCTTCTACCTGGAGAGGGACCCAACCATTCTGATGGATGCCCGGCCTCCATTAAACCTTGCTACCTTGCTTACCACTATGCTCTGTAACATGCCTGAATTCTTTCTTGCACAAAGAAACTATTCCACTCATCTCCGCTAACACATGTATTTCAAACAGCTTATGGTCACCTCCCACACTTTTGGATCACAAGGGGGCTTTGGAGTATATGGGATATTTACATATGCAGAGTCAAGGATTGGCCTTACCATTTCTACATCTTTGTCCCCTTTATGATCATGTATATTAGTTTAGCTTGAAGGCCACGTATAATGAAAGCAAAACAAGAACCAGAAATTTTGACTTTCTGTTGAAGCCAGTCTCCTTGCTCTTTTTTTTTTTAAGATTTATTTATTTTATTTGCAAGTCAGAGTCACACAGAGAGAGAAGAGGCAGAGAGAGAGACAGGTCTTCCATCCAATGGTTCACTCCCCAATTGGCCGCAATGGCCGGAGCTGCACCAATCTGAAGCCAGGAGCCAGGAGCTTCCTCCGGGTCTCCCACACGGGTGCAGGGGCCCAAGGACTTGGGCCATCTTCCACTGCTTTTCTAGGCCACTGCAGAGAGCTGGATTGGAAGTGGAGCAGCCGTGTCTCGAACCGGTGCTCATATGGGATGCCGGTGCTTCAGCCCAGGGCGTTAACACTGCGCCACAACGCCAGTCTCCTTGCTCTTAATGTACCTGTTTTTCAACATATTCTTGGGGAGAAACATTTTCCCTTAAGCTATTGGTCAAGTGTTTTGAACTGAAAGGGAATGTATAAAAATGAAGATTCAGATAGAGGTCCACTGTCCCTGAAACAAATTATTACAAACTCAAGTTTAAAACATCTGTTTAGGGGATAGCACAGTAGCTTAAACAACTGACTGCAATGCTAGCATCCCATATTGGAGTGAAGATTTGAGTCCCTACTGCTCCACTTCAGATCCAGCTCCCAGCATGTGGGAAAGCAGCAGATGTACTTGAGTCCCTGCCACTATGTTGGAGACCTGGATGGAGTTCTTGGCTCCTGGTTTCAGTCTGGCCCAGCCTCGGTTTTGTGGCCATTTGGGGAATGAACTAGTGGGTAGAAGATCTCTCTATCTCTTTCACTCTGTCTCCCTCAAGCCCCTGTCACTTTGTCTTTCAAATAAATAAAATAAATTTTTTAAAAAAATATACCTCTGAGTTTAGAAGAGCATGTAGGCTGGACTATGTACTGATCAAAATCAAAGTCCCTACTGGTCTTGGCTCTTAATTGGAGAATGTGCTTCCAAGTATATTTAGTTTTTTGGCAAAATTCAGTTCCTTGTGATTGCAGGAATGAGAACCCATTTCCTTCCTGGCTTTTAGCCAGGAACTATCTGCATCCCTTGTCACTTGGCTCAACTTCAGTGCAGCTTCTGATCTCTCTGACTTCCCCTCTGCCACAGCTCTCTTGTATTTTCATTCTGCTTCCAGAGTCGATCTTTTAACTGCTCATGCAATTCCACTGAGCCCACCCATATAATTCAGGGTACACATTCCTTCATGAAATATTTGCTTTCAAATGCTTGTCTTTGGAGAAGCATCAAGTATTCTCCGAAGTAAATGGGAATATGTATGAATATATATTCTCAGAGAGTACAATGTGTTAAATTTTCTACTGTTTATTTCAATAGTTTATTTCCGGACTTATTTCTTCTGGGCTAGCAGTTGTGAAAACAAAGCACTGTGGATTAAACTCATCATCTGTTTTTGTTGTATAGATTTTGACTGTCATTCAAATAAAGAACACCCTTGTTCAGATTGTTGCTCTTTTGCATTTGGTTTGTCAATATCATATATAACAAAGCACACACAAAGGGTATCTTGGTACTCATACTTGGAAATCCTTAATTCAATGTTATCTTCTGCACATGAAATTTCTCAGATCACTGATGACCTTGGGCAGATTACTGTTCCTAAAGATAACTGTGTTCTTTAGAAAAAGCATGGACAGCTGTACTTTTTTGAGGGTTTATGTCCATTCAACAGAAATGAAGAAACTACTTGACGTCTTCAAAACATTAAGCTCCTCAAATTTACTTTACATCTTCCTAGAGGCAACAAACATCTAATTAGAGAGACAAATGTACATAGTATTGAAAAGTAAATTGAAGCACAATAAAATGTAAGAGTTTGTACTGACAGTGATACATGAACAGAGCAGTTTCAAATGAGAAGTGGTTCAAGGATTCCACCAAGGGAATGGAAGGGGAGGTCTTGAATAAGCCAAACACTGATGTAAAACTTGTGTTTGTGTGTGTGTGTGCATGTATATGTGTGTGTATGACTGGTGACAGTTGCCCAGTTGCCTCAATTGGTCTAACATTCTGGAAAGTCTCCACATATATAAGTTAGTTTGTGGCATCTGACTTAATAGCCTTAAGTTTGATTTTTTGTTAATATAGACATTTACTAAAAATAGCCCAAGTTTTTGCTTATGTTTGCAAATCATGCAAGGTTAAAGTCACTTATGAAGCCTAGCTGGCTCTGTTTGTTCAGGGATCCCTCAGGCCATTTTAATTTACTTTACCATTATAGATCCCGTGTGATTTATGACAGCTCAGTAAAATCTTTGAATACATGTGGTATTATTTTTGGAAATGTACTACAGATTCTGTTTTTTTAAATCACATATATTGGGGACAGCACTGTGGTGCAGTAGGTTAGGCATCCACCTGTGGTGCTTGCATCCTGTGTGGGCACAGCTTTGAGTCTCAGTTGCTCCACTTCCAATCCAGCTCCCTAGTGATTTCCTGGGAAAGCAGTAGAAGATGGCCCAAGTGCCTGGGCCCCTGCACCTGCTTAGGAGACCCAGAAGAAGTTCCTGGCTCCTGGCTTTGGATCAGCTCAGCTCTGGCTGTTGTAGTCAACTGGGGGGTGAACGAGTGGATAGAAAACCTTTCTATCTCTCCCTCTCTCTGTCTGTGACTATGCCTCTCAAATAAATAAATCCTTAAAAAAATCACATATATCGATGAGACAGAATTCAGTATACAGAATTGTATGTAAAAAGTCTTTTCTGTTAGTCCTATATTTATGTTTGAATTTTAAGAAAGGATATATTACACACTAATAAATTATATACTATAAGAAAAGATATATTAAACTATCCAGTAAAAATTACACACAGCTGAATGATCTAAGTGACTATCATGTTATGTTCCCACTAAAGTGAGCAGAGAAACATGGCAATCTGTATTCATCATGGAATGTCCTACTTAATCGAAAATTTTCTAACTTGAAAATGAATTATCATATATGTGGTGATATTAGAATAATAGAATGTTTTAATATAGAGGTACTCATGTTCAGATGTGATGACATTTCTTTATATAATTGTTATCTTTGCTAGAGTTTCCAGGTCTAGACATCCCATCTTTGGATTCACATGTTCAGAGAAGTGTTCTAGGATCCATAGCAGGGCTTGTTGTTACAGTTTTTGGCACTTCTTTTAATAATAATAATAATAACAATAATAAAAAGGTTAAGTTTCCTTTCCATGTCAGTTGTCTTAGTCTGTTTAGGCTGCTATAGAAGAATCCCACAGAGTGAGTGGCTTACAAAACAAACATTTATTTCTCATACTTCTGGAGGCTGGGAAGTTTAAGATTAAAGTACCAGAAGATTCAACGTCTGAGGAGGGCCTGCTTTCTAGCTCAGAGATGGCTATTGGTTGTTGTGTCCTCACAAAGTAGAAAGTGAGCTGCAGAGCTTTCTGGGGTCTCTTTCATATGACCATTTATGATGGCTCCATCCCCATGATTCTCCCTCCAAAGCTTCCTGACATTGCCATCTTGGAGGTTAGAATGTCAATATATGAATAGACATAGAATGCCAATATCTACGTTTAGTTCTTTATACCAGTGTAACACCAGTTGTATTATGGATCCATTTAACATGTTTGCCTCCTATGAATTGCTTTTTGTTTATTGTTTCCAATGACTAGAAACTCTATATATTTGGTTTTGATCTAGGACTTAAATCTATATCATAAATAAGATTGTATGTAAGTCAAAGACTTTGTAAAATACGATTTGTCTTGTTTTTAAAAAGTAACCGTTAGAAATATAGATTTATTTATTTGTTGTGAAGATTTAATGTTCGAAAGGTCCTACTTTTTTGATTACTATGTGCAGCTAATGTTCTGTGGAAATATGAAGTTATTTAAATAGCAAGTAAACTTTCTGCACTATTTTTATATTGGAAAGAATAACTGATTAAAGTTTTTATGTTCTTTGAAAACTGAAAGGTATTAAACAGAAATAAATGATTTTATAGTATTAACTCGGTTTAACTATGATGGAAGACTTAGGATATGAGGCAATAGAGATAAAAACAGTCCCATGGCCAACATGCTCCATCTGTCTTCACTTACCTCCAAAATAATAGATGTTGCCTGAAACAATCAGCATAGGCACCAGGGGCAGAACAGCTGTGTCATCACCTACCACCACAACCAGATGATTCCATTTAGCAGACAGAGACACAGAATGCCATTGCCCATCGTTTAACCCACTGCCTGGAGGACATAAAATGAAAGACAATCATACTATGAACTTTGGAAACACTTGAAAACAATTTGATTCAGATCATATCAGTTAGAGGAGTATTTTCATGTTGATAAATCACTGACAAAAATATCTAAACACCTTCCTTTAATGAAAGGATATCATTTATTTATGACAGAGACACATGAATGAAAACGCTACTCCTTCAGAGTCACTATAATGAATTCTGACAATGTGCACCTCAAATTTAACTATTGAAGACACATGTCAAAATCTTGACCAATAGGATAATAAATACACAGTTGTGTTCAATCTTCAAAAGTTACTTTGCTAGCCGGCGCCGCGGCTCACTTGGCTAATCCTCCGCCTGTGGCGCCAGCACACTGGGGTCTAGTCCCGGTTGGGGTGCCGGATTCCGTCCCAGCTCTCTGCTGTGCCCCAGGAGTGCAGTGGATGATGGCCCAAGTGCTTGGGCCCTGCACCTGCATGGGAGACCAGGAGGAGGCGCCTGGCTCCTGGCTTCGGATTGGCGCTGAGTGCCGGCCGTAGCAACCATTTTGGGGGGTGAACCAATGGAAGGAAGACCTTTCTCTCTGTCTCTCCCTCTCACTGTCTAACTCTGCTTGTCAAAATAAATAAATAAATAAATAAATAAAAATATCAATAATTATAAAAAAAGTTACTTTGCTGAATCTAACAAAAATAAGTATTTAAAAAATCAGAAAACCAGTTGAAAGAGTTGTGTCAAGAATAATCATGAAAGATTTTCACCGAAGGAAATCACTGAGTGTCCCCTCTGGTGCTTCCATCCAGGTACACTGTGCTTTCTTGTCTAGGCTACTTCACACTCCACAAATTGTAGAAAATGCACAATAGTGCAAAACAATTTTTGTTCACAGGAATGCAAATTATTTGTATCTGGAGGGGAACAATTGATGACTGAAGTATTTTTCATCTGTCTACAAATTCTTTATCTGCCTTTATTTGTGCTATTTTGAATGCTCCTTTGAGCTGAGTGTAACATCCTATTGGTTTCTTCATTAACTAATGAGTTAAATTAAATCTTTGACATATGTCCATATGTTCTCTGAATTAACACCTTATGATTATAGACATGACTATACCTTCTTTTTAAAAGATCTATAATTTGGTAATAAAATGATTAGCAAAGGACTAGAGGTGTACTTTACAGATAAGTACAACATTGTTTTATACTTTATATTCACATTATTCTATTATTCTTAGCATTAACTACAAAGTTAATCTTTTGAAATACCGCAACATAATGACTTTTTTTTTTTTTAATTTCTAAAAAAATTTTTTGAAAGGCAAAGCTACAGAGAGGCAGAAGAAGAGAAAGAGAGAGACAAGGAGAGAGGTCTTCTATCCGCTGGTTCATTCCCCAGCTGACCACAATGGCTGGAACTGCACCCATCCGAAGGCAGGAGCCAGCAGCTTCTTCCGGGTCTCCCACGTGGGCACAGGGGCACAAAGACTTGGACCATCTTCTACTGCTTTCCCAGGCCATAGCAGAGAGCTGGATCAGAAGTGGAGCAACCAGACTTGAACCGGCGCCCATTTGGGATGCCAGCACTGCAGGGCGCAGCTTTACCTGCTATGCCACAGTGCCAGCCCTGTAATGACTTGTTTTTGAAAGTGAATTCAGAGGTCAGTGTTGTGGCGCAGAAGATTAAGCTGACACCTGCAACACCAGCCTCTCATGAGTGCTGGTTCGAGTCCTGGCTGCTACACTTCTGACCCAGCTTTCAACTAATGTGCCTGTGAAGGCAGTGGATGATGGCCAGGGTTAGCTCCCTGCCGTCCATATGGAAGACTAGAAAGGGGTTCCTGGCTCGGGGCTTTGACCTGGCCCAACCCCAGCCACTGCAGCCATTTGAGGGGTGAATCAGCAGATTGAAGATCTTTCTGTCTTTCTTTTTCTTTCTGTAACTTTGCCTTTCAAATGAATAAATATTTTTTTTAAAGATTTTACTTATTTATTTGAGAGGTGGAGTTACAGACAATGAGAGGGAGAGACATAGAAAGGTTTTCCATCCACTGGATCACTCCCCAAATAGCTGCAGCAATCAGAGCTGAGGTGATCCAAAGCCAGGAGCCAGAAGCTTCTTCCAGGTCTCCCACGTGAGGGGCCCAGGTTCTTGGGCCATCTTCTACTGCTTTCCCAGCCCATAGCAGAAAGCTGGTTTGGAAGAGGAGCAGCCAGGACTAGAATCGGTGCTTAAATAGGATGCCAGCACCATAGGTGGAGGATTAACCCACTGAGCCACAGCACCGACCCCTAACTTTATTTTAAAAAGAAAAATATATAATAAATTTAAATATTAAAGTATTTAAAATCGTTGGAGGTATTCTATATTTCCTTTTATCTAGTAACATGTCAAAGATACATAACAATAAATCTGTTAGAAATAAAACTGCCTATTAAGTTAACATTGCACTAATGTTTAAAATTAGTCCAAGATCAGCACTGCAATAGTCAAATATATCACAGTAATCTTTTAATCATTAGAAATTTTTTTAAAAATACATTTTTTATTTATTTGAAAGGCAGAGTTACAGAGAGAGAGAGAGAAAGAAAGAGAGAGAGACAGAGATGTTCCATTTACTGGTTTACCCCCAGATAATCAAAATGGCCAGGTCTGGATCAAGTCAAAGACAGGAGTCCGGAACTCCACCTAGGTCTTCCATTTGGATGCCACTTTTCGCTGCTTTCTCAGGCAAATTTTCCAGGGAGCTGGACTGGAAGTGGAGCAGCAGGGACTGGAACTGCGGCTCACATGGGATGCCGGTACTGCAGGTGGGCTTAATCTGTTATGCCACAATGCTGGCCCCGAACTTAACATTTTATATGATGGTCATAGCCTGTTAATTTTTAAAATGAATCTGTGCTTGATTTATTTTTCTCAAATATGCATTTTGTAAAGTTAACATTATTATCTTTAGTAGTTCTTAATTAAAAATTAACTATATTTCAGTTTTCTTTTTAAACTTCAGTGATGTAAGAAATGAAAACAGAAATAATAACAAGGTATAAGGGAGAATATTGTACTTTAAAATCAACCAAAATTACTGGATGTCTTCAGTGTAAAATGAAGCATCATTTAAACACAATCCTAGAATTACTGGATTCTGTGGGTCTGTGGACCTTTTATCTTCCAATCATGTCACAAGTCATGAAATGTAGAAAACTGAAAGTAAGCAAATGATTATAATTCTTGGACATGCAATGAATTTTATTTGGTGAAAACATAATTTCTCCCTTCACACTAACCCAGTTTCACATTGCATGTAAATTCATTCTAGCTTACTGGTTTTACATCATTGCTTATTTTGAATTCTCATTTGAATCTGTTGTAATGTTTTACTCATTCCCTCATTAACAGATGAGTTAAATGAATATTTAACAAGTTTTTTATAAAGTGTTGATAGCTGCCTCTTTTAAAAATATCTTTTGACAGATGAAAGCAAATCTTGGTATGTGTTTTCTTATATTTATAATTCATCATCAAATTTTTTTCTGTTATGTTATAGTTGCTCTTTGGTCATAGTTTATACCTAAGGAAATCAGATACATTAGCACCTATAAATATTTTAATGAGGAATTAATAAATTAAGCAATTATACACAATACACATGCTATTTTAAACATATCTCCATATGAAAATATTATCTTATCAAAAACTACAGAAATAGTTTAAATGTGGACACAAAATATCACACTCACAAAACCATGAGCTAAAGCCAAATCCTGTATGATTTAAGGAATTTAATTACATTGAAGTCTAGTTATTGTGCAAACCAGAACTGAAGAAAATGCTTGCTCTGCACTTCAGTGCACATAGAATATATGCAACAAATCTGCAATGAAGTTTAACTACTGTAGGAAAAAATTGAAGACAGTTTTCAAAATGGGCAAGAGATTAATGGATATCTTTTCAATGGAAAGATTATATGCCTTTATAGGGCTTTAAACCATTATCTTTGACTAGGCAGTTTTACAACCGTATAGCATGTGTAGTGATAGAAGTTCACAGAATAGTAACATAAGGAATACTGTCCATGGAAATGCAAGCTCTGTTTAGAGTAGGAATGACTGACTTCGTTCCACATGTGGATATTGACAAGTGTTGCTAGGTTTGCATTTACTCGCAATTTCATTTCCACATTCCTTTTCTGACTAGAAATGTGTGGCACTTAGAGTTATCTTTGAACTAGTTCTCCTAAGTGTTGTGGTAAGCACAAATCTTAAAGATATATAAACAAACAAAAAACCTGTTTGGTACCATAAGGGACAGACACTTTTGGAGACAGCTAGGAGTTAATGAGGGAAGCTGAGAAAAGTAAATCCCAAAACTCTTTCATAGTCTTTCTGCTTCTCTCCATCTCTGCCTCCCTTATCCTTGACCTTGAGACAGGAGATAGAGGCAGGAGACAAAAAAGTGTTAATCTGGGAAGCCAGAAAAAGAAATTGCAAGCTTGAAAAACCTTCAATTAGAAGCTGTATATATATACAATAATGGCCAGATGGCTTACACACATGGTAGTTCCATAACCACTCTAGGGCTCCTCACCCAAAACCAATTGTTAGAAAATCACAGCCCCAATTATTTTCAGGGCCTCTAGTCTCAGCCTCAATTTGAGCTTTGATTCTTGGCCCACTTCTACTCTCTTAGAAACTGGACTTTCTTTTCCTATAATAAGCCTTTGCTGTTATTATGTGTGAGCTCCATTCAGTTCATTGTCTGAGTTTCAAAAGACCTATAGGGTCCTTGCCTTTCTACCCTCCACTCCCACACCAATTGTACTTGCTCTCCCTGAGAGTGTTTCTTTAAAACCTGCAATTGTGAATTCTTCTCTATTTGAGGTTTATGTAAACCTCTAGGGCCTTGGGTGGAGGCATTTCTTGAAATATAGACATGGAGAAGAAAATAGCACCTTTCTCTGTGGTAGTTTAACTTAGATGCCTGCCTCCAAGCTGCTAAGTTCATGGTTGTCAAGAGATTTGAGGAGGGGCTGGCACCGTGGCACAGTAGGATAAGCCTATGCCTGTGGTTTCAGCATCCCATACGGGCATCAGTTAATGTCTCGGCTGCTCCTTTTCCCATCCAGCTCTCTGTTTTTGCCTAGGAAAGCAGTGGGAGATGGCTTAAGTACTTGGGGTCCCCGCACCCACATGGGAGACATAGAAACTCCTGGCTCCTGGCTTTCAATCGGCCCAGCTCCAGCCACTGCAGCCATTTTGGGAGTGAATCAGTGGATGGAAGACCTCTCTGTTTCTCCCTCTGTTTGTAACTCTGCCTCTCAAATAAATAAATAAAATATTTTATAAAAATTAAAAAAAAATTTGAGGAGACTTAGCTTTCCTTTGAGTAAGGGCAATAAGGTAATACGGATGGCCTCCCCAGTAACCAGGTGAATTTTGGGTGGACCATTTGGGGTAACTGGTGCTGTCATGTCCTCAAATTCAGCACTGGTTCTCCTTTATCTAGAGAACATATCTGTGTATGGAATGTCTGCCTGGTCAGTAAAAATGAGGGCTCTCTTTCTGTCTTTGTATCTCACTAGTGAATGTTGAGAGGGGCATCAAAATCTGTTTTAATATTTACTCAATAATAAAACTAAATATTTTTCTTCTTTTTGAAGAGGAGCCACCAAACTGACAGGCAGTTTGATCCTTGTTTCCCCAACAATGGTTTCCTAATAATTATTGAGTTAAATAAAATCTT
This sequence comes from Oryctolagus cuniculus, assembly GCF_964237555.1. Lineage (NCBI taxonomy): Eukaryota > Metazoa > Chordata > Mammalia > Lagomorpha > Leporidae > Oryctolagus > Oryctolagus cuniculus. The sequence continues at coordinate 72,176,334 of NC_091441.1, forward strand.
TGGATCAGCGCAGTGTGACGGCCACAGCGCGCCAGCAGCGGCGGCCATTGGAGGGTGAACCAACGGAAAAAGGAAGACCTTTCTCTCTGTCTCTCTCACTGTCCACTCTGCCTGTCAAAATAAATAAATAAATAAAATCCGACACACATTCATTTTGTACATGTATGTGAATTATGATTTTACCCTTTACTGGAAAAAATCTAATTTGTGAAGAAATTTCAAATAGGTTTGCATTTTCAAAAGGTAATTCCCAAATATCTCTTTTTGGTCTTCCAGGGTTCATCTTAAGTCAGAGGTACGTACAGATTCTAACATCACAGCTTGCCAGGTTGTTCCAGAAGTACTGAAGTGAGTTTCTGCCCCTAGTTCCTTATTCGCAGGTCTTGAATCGCATATTCACCCAGTAACAAGGTAGCAGCAGTTGGTCAACTGGCCAGAGGCATTGTTCTTTGAAGAGCCCCAGGTGCCTCTTTATTAGCCTGTCTAGCATCTTTAAAATAAAAAGTCGCTGTTTGGTTTTGATGCCAGTTTAGGCCTCATACTGATTCAGCACTCAGATCTTGCCCTAAATTTGCATACCTAAATCAGAAAAATCCAATCAGCTCTGTGGTTACACACTTGCCTGCAGCACCCTGCACATCAAAAGCAAATCAGTCAACATCTAATTTTACTTGTGGGGATTTAAGCAGCCCCTAACCTAGCAGGCAGAGGATTTGTCCAACAATAGCAGGTCTTTGATGGGAGGAGGGAAAAAGAGAGGGCCTTCCAGGTGGGTGGCTAGCTGTGCATCTAAGCTCAGATTACCTTCCTATTGTTCTCTCAACAAAGAAGATCCAAGATTTGCTCTTTCACAATTGAAAGCAGCTGAAGCTTAGGAGGATCACTGATTTGCAGCCAGCAGGGCAGAAAATGGAGGATCTTGGATTCCTCCCTGGGAGAGGTTATATTAGAAAACTAGTCAGTCACTGGCTGGAGTTGTGGTGAAGAGAGTTAACCCCCAGTCTGGGTATGTCTGCATCCATATCAAAGTACTGGTTCAAAAGTCCTCTTCCAATTCAGTTCCCTGGTTAATGGTCCTGGGAAAGCAATGGGTGATACCCAGGTATTTCAGTCTCTGCCACCCAGGAGGGAGACCAGGATGGAGTTTCTGTCCTGACTTCACCTGGCCCAGTCCTGGCTGCTGCAGGCATTTGGGGAGTGAACCAGCACATGGAAGATCTCTGTTTCTCTATTACTATGCTTTGTGTACACACACACACACACACTTAAAAAAAAAAAAACAACAGTCAGTCATCAGCAAAAGCCTAAGAACTTTTTTTGGTATTTGCTGGCACCTTTCAGAACAAGGCAGGATCAGTTGCCACCTGTATTTAGAGCCTGTGTTTGAAATCCATGAGTAATTTTTGCACAGTATGCATTAGCCGTGATGACTCCCTTTTATGTATGGGTTTCAAAAGATTTCTTCACAGAGTAGGGGAAGGGAGAGAAGGCGAGTAGGGGGAAGAACAAATCTGTGTGTGTGTATGTGAGTGTTTCACGATGTTCTGTCTGTGGTTCTATGAAAAGGAGGATGAGTATGTTAAGAAATGGAGCTTAAGGTTGATATACACCTGCGGAAGTATCCATAATTTCTTCTTACAAGGTTACTTCATAGAGTTCATGGAAAAATGGAATTAAAAGGTTAAGTTTGAGCATTAATTATAAGGTAAGTATGAAGCATTTTTGAAATCCATGAGTAATTTTTGCACCGTATGCATTATCCATGAACTTTGTGATGACTCCCTTTTATGCATGGGTTTCAAAAGATTTTTGTAGCAAAATAAACTTATCTTTTAATTCTATTTTCCAGAAGCTTTCTGAAGTATCACTGCATAATCACTTTTGGATAAAAACAATTTAATGATGGTTGTGAGTCCCACATGTGAACAGTCTGGAGGAACTTAAAAGGAAATACCTATCCAGTTCCTCCCATATAAGGGCATCAAGTATGTCATTTCCTCACTTCTCACCTTATTACAAAATTAACTTACACAATTATGGCAACACACCCATTACCTGCTGTGATGTTCCTTATGGATTCTTCTGGCTGGAAGAGGCTCAGTTTGAGTTTTCCATCCTGAAGAAAGAGGACAAACTTCCCCGAGCCATGCCAAAATTCACTGGAAAGCAAATGTCCTGCTTTGTTCCATGTTCGAAATTGAAAAGTGACGGAGACCTTGTTCTTTCCAGAATTGCCAGGCAGTGCCAGACAACTCCTGGAGTTCAAGAAAGTCACAGGAACAATCTGTGATTGTGGACAGGAGAAGGTCACGTTTCCCTAAAATTGAAACAGAGGAGCACACTGAGAGCCTTTGGCGCTTCCATTTAATTAAACAGGTTTTGCAGATTCACAAAGACTTCTTATCAATCCACAGTTTTATAAATTAAGTTGACCTCATAGAGCTTAAATCCATGAGATTCACACTATCTTCCAACATAAGCTTTATCATAGTCGGGCAAATCTAACCCTGTGGCTCCCCGGGCCCTCTGCCCTGACTTTGGATAAAATTCTCCATGCCTGTACTGCCTGTACTTTGAATACATCTCCCTTTCCGTTTTCACATTTCAATTAACAAAAGCTGACTGTTGATCCTGTGGAATAATCAGAATTGCACTTCAACAAAAGGTGCCAAAAATTCCAGGGACTGACTCTAGGTAAATGATTGGAAACCCAAGACCTGACCAGGAAGTATGGCACAGTACAGGTAAATAGTGAAGCCTTGGCTGAAACGGCTCACCATCAACCAGTTTCAAGACACCCTTGGAAATCTTGATGATCAGCCAAATATATTATCTTCCCTAACTTCCTTCAACCCTCTTTCATTTGCTGTAGCTGTTGCCACCCTCTGGTCCAAGGCCTCCTGGCCCAGAGACTCCTCCTCTCTCCCTCATGTGGCCTCGCAAAGGACCCAGGGAAGACTGGCTGCCTCAGCTGGGTGTTTGGCCCTCAATTCACTTCTTTGCATGCAATGCAACTGGTAACAATAGTTTTAAAATTTCCTCAGGCAACTCCAAGATAAAGCCAAGCTGAAAAATCACTGATCTGCAGATTTTTAAAAAATATTTATTTATTTATATTTATTTGAAAGTCAGAGGAACACAGAGAAAGCAGGAGAGGCAGAGAGAAAGAGAGGTCTTCCATCTGCTGGTTCATTCCCCAATTGGCCCATCCGAAGCCAGGAGTCAGGAGCTTCTTCCAGGTCTCCCACTCGGCTGCAGGGGCCCAAGGACTCAGGCCATCTTCTACTGTTATCCAGGCCATAGCCGAGAACTGGATTGGAAGTGGAGTGGCTGGGTCTTGAACTGGTGCCCACGTGGGATGCCAGCACTGCAGGTGGAGATTTTAAAAAAGCACTTTTGGGACAAGCACTGTGGTTAGTGGGTGAAGCCACTGCTTGCAAGGCTTGCCAGTTCCAGTTCCAGCTCCCTCAATTCCCATCCAGCTCTCTGTTAATGGCCTGGGAAAGCAGTAGAAGACGGCCCAAGTACTTGGGCCCCTGCAACCACGTGGGAGACCCAGAAAAAGTTCCTGACTCCTGGCATTGAATTGGCCCAGCCATGGCTGCTGCAGACATTAGGGGAGTGTACCAGCAGATGAAGGATCTTTCTATCTCTCTGTCTCTCCTTCTCTCTCTGTAACTATCATGTTCAAATAATATAACTAAATCTTATTTAAAAATCACTTTTCAGACTGAATCATATTTTTAAAAAATTTTGTCTTAGGGCTGGTGCAGTGGCGTAGCAGGTAAAAGCTACCATCTGCACTCCATATGAGTGCTGATTCGAGTCCCGGCTGATCCACTTCTGATCCAGCTCCCTGTTGATGGCCTGGGAGAGCAGTGGAAGATGGCCCAAGTCCTTGGGCTCCTGCACCGTCGTGGGGTACCAAAGGAAGCTCCTGGCTCCTGGCTTTGGATTAGCCCAGCTCTGGCCATTGTGGCCATTTGAGGAGTGAACCAGAGGATGGAAGACCTCTCTCTATGCCACTGCCTCTCTGTAACTCTGCCTTTTAAATAAATAAATAAATCTTAAAAAAATTCTGTCTTAACATACTTCAGAAACTATTGTTTTTATTTTAAAATAATATACATTGTAATTATAGACATAAATCAGAACACTTACCCTTGACTATTTTTTAATTCTGTAGAATATGAAATTTTCACTGTATCAAAATATTTGTGGTAACGATTTAAATACCAAAAGCTTAAGTGTAATAGATACTGACCAATAATATAAATTTAATCACTTGATTATCACTTTTTTATTTAGATGGGTACCTGTCTGTTAAAATAACAAATAAGGACACCCACAAGTAATCATTACTTAAATGAGCCAGTTCTGTAACCTGTGCCAATAAAATATATTTTAAAATGTTTTCTTTTTAAAAATATTGAAATACCATTTTTCTACTAGTATAAAGAACACACAAAATTGTGATAATTTTCAGAATGTGCTCATATCTAACACTGTATATTTAACATAATATATATGTTAATATATTAATGGTTATATATTCAATACATTCTTTTTTGGTTATTTTCATGTAAAATGTACAGTTTCAAATGATTTTGTATAATGTAATTAGCATATAGTTTTCTTCAGGGTGGCAGTCAGGATTCCAGAGACACTGGCATAATTGTGTTTTCCTGATTGGCTATAATAAATTAATAATTCTAACTATAATATGGAATAATATGAAATTTTTATGAAATGCTGTTCTTATTTTCTTGAGATAGTCTTGGCTCCTTGTGTGTCATAAGTCCCAGTGAACTCCCATTCACCTCAATGACAGGAACCTTGATAATAGCTCATAGATGAGGGTAGGGGGCGATGGATTCTTCTTTACACCAAGAATTACGTTTAAAAAGTAGCTTTAAGATCAGAATGTGTTACATTAGGATTGGTGACACAGATACCTATTGGTCAAACAAATCTTTACATTTAGGTGGCTTCTGAGTAAAGCACCTCCAACAAAGTCAACTTCAGGAAACTTATGTCTTCTTTTTCTTTCCTGTCTGAGCAACAGTTAATATTTCAGGTTTTCCATGGTCAATAACTTTATGTAGTGATTTTTTAATTTATCTCCTTTTTTTTTCATATTGTGAAAGGTATGTAATCTGTGGAGTCTCTTAACCCTCTTTCCTTTGGTGTTTCTCTTTTCATGCATTTTTTATTTGTATTATCTCAGAATGGTGCTTCAAAGTACAGATTAGACTTCTACTTTTTCCCCCGAAACTTTTCCTGAGAGGTTCATGGGGTCCCATGGAGTTTTTTTTTTCCACATGTGAACTCTTAGGTGATATGTTAGCTTGGTGACAGAGCTAAAGGTAATTTCAGGTTTTATCCTACCACCCATGAGCCTATTCTTTGCCAGCATATAACAGGAAAGAAAACACCTTTTAAGACAATACAAATATATATTCTCATGACATATTTCCAAGATTTACTGACTTCAAACCTAAAATGTAGTTGTTTTTTACATAGTTATTATTACACATGGTTATTGTAAACACTGAAAAAGTTTATTAACCAATTTAGAAGCACTTCCAGTTCATTAAGGAATCATCCATTAGGGATTTCCATTGCAAAATAATTGGCCCCCTGAAAATAATAATACCAAAAATACAGGAGACATGAATTCTAATTCCTATACAAAAACAGAAAATTATTTTTGTTTTACTTCACATAAAAATAACTGCATCTCATTAGACATTAACTTCCTATCCATTTTAAAACATTAATTTAAACAAGGAATTAAAAAAGACATGATTTTTAAAAATATTAGATCAGATGGATAGCTAAAAGGGATGTTTGTAAGCAGAAACATACAAAAACAGTGTCAATTCCTTTTCTCTTTTCTTCCCATTTAGTCTTCCTTACCATAATGAGGATTTGCGGTTTGTGCTTCTTGGCTAATTCAACAATGTCCACTCCATTATAATAAGGATTTTCTAAACAGCCATGAAAACTTTTATGTGAGAACGCAAGTGATCTTCCAACTGTTAGAATTCCTCCAAAGCTGATCTTAGAATAAAAGAAAGTGACATAATAATAAACCAAAATAACCAGATTTGGCCTGAGGCCCACAATTTGCCCATCTCTGCACTGGTAAGTATTTTTGCTATTACATAGCTAAATTAAGGTAACAAAATGATAATCTGGTATAGGATCAGAGTCTTCAGTAGGTATTATATTACAAAGCCATTTATTCCATATAAATGTCACAGCTTTCCTAGTTTGTTCTGATCATTCATATACTTCATGGTGTCCTATAAAGAAACTGGCAGAATAGACATTATTTATATTTTTATAGTTTAGATTCATATGGTCAGTGCATTGCCAGAAATAATGTTAGACCATTAGAAAACAGTAACAAATTGTTTACATGTGTCCATTTGACTCCATTCTTATTTAACCAATCTAATGGTAGGAAAATGTTTTTAACTCCTCAAAGTGATCCTGTGTAATGCTAAATTAGTTCAGATTATACCAAGATAAGAAAAAACTCTCCAGAATTATTTCATAGCCAAACAATAGATGTAAAAAAAAAACAGATGGAATTTGAAAGGAATATATTTAGTAACATTGCTTTTTGTTCTGAAATATCTTCATTTGTAAAAAATTTCATAAAGTGTACACTGTGATTAGTTATTTACTCTTATAGAAAAATTATCTATAACAATAAATTATCCTATTATAGCTAATAAACAGTTTAGTCATACCTGAACATATCTATTACTATATACTAATCAGCATAGTTCTAAATTATTATGAAATAGTATTTCTCTAGGATTAGAGGTTTTTTCCCCAGGTTATAATCCATTTAAATTACACAACACATAACAACCTCAGAGTTAAGATCCAAGTATCCAGAGTGTTCCTTGGCCTGGAAATACTGAGTGTACTTGTCCAAGGTGAAGTTGATGTGTGTATTGAGTTGCTCAATGTAGACAGAATGCCAGTGCTGGTCATCCAACAAGCTGCCCAGGATGAGGTTTGATTGAGCTTTAGTAGAAGGCAGGTTAGCATTGCCTTAAAAGAGAGGGTAAATCCAACTCTGTTACTTCTGATCAAAATCACAGCTTCCCGTTGTTAGTTCAGCATTACAGTTTATGTCCATACCTCCATTCCACATAGTTGTCATCTGAATTTCTCTTCATTTTGAACACAGTGTTAGTATACTTTCTGCATTCCTTCTTAATTCATTTCTACATTTTTTGAAATCGCTTGAGTTATTATTATTCATGATACATTTACTTTGCAGTTACTTTCTTTGCTAGAATCTCATTATCAACACTATCTCCTAATTTTACTATGACCTATTCTTGTCTGCATGATTATATGTAATATTAATATATCACATATATGTTTTATATATATATATATGTTGTCTTTCTTGCATAGTTGTCAAGATATATGCTACTGCATAAATCATGGTTGGAATTAGGTATTTTGATGTGGACAATATATTATATCATGGGTGGAGAATGTCCAGCCCACAGGCCTATTAAGGCCCGTAAAATTATTTGGTCTGGCCCTGCAAAGGCAACTTCAGGCTGGGCTCAAAATTCAAGAAATCTATAGAAGGTTAATTTTAGTTGATAACTTTGTGAAACCCACAAATGATGTTATAAATATCCAAATGGCCTTTGGCAGAAAATAGTTCCCCATTTGTGTATCACATGTTCACTTTATCTAACTGTGAAAAGCTTAGGTACCACAAATATACTTTCATCTAAACAGATTTTTACAACTATTCGTATAAAGTAGAAATACATTTTACCTGAATTAAGAGAAAAGACAAGCTTTCCTTCAATTAATTCCAGAGTGAGGTGGTTCCCATGTTGTCCTTCTCTGTGGAGTAGAATTCCATTACTCTGCATGGTTTTAAATTTCAAAGAAATAACATCTCTTACTGGTCTTACAAATTTTTTATCAAATCTGTACAGCAGAACACTTGGTCCATCAAAATAAACCATCTTGGACCCTAGGAAAGATGATATTAAAAAGTAATTCTAAATATAAATATGCTGTCTATTAGCACTTTGAAAATGTGTGAGTCAATAGACCACAGCACGTGCGCGTGCGTGCACACACACACACACACACACAATATGTTTGTGGTCTGTGCCTTGAAGGGAAAAACTAACAATAACATACTTTGTATAATGATTTATATCAGTACCTGACATCCACTGTTAGACTTTTCTGATATTTTCTCAACTTTACCATCTAGAATCACCTTTATTGAGCTACTGCCAATGGTTCCTATCTTTATAGTGTCCTATTTATTCTTAATCTGCATTGTTTGATTTAAAAGCAGCAGGAAACTATCTCTACTACACAAATGAAGATGATTTTTTTTTGACAGGCAGAGTGGACAGTGACAGAGAGAGGCAGAGAGAAAGGTCTTCCTTTACTGTGGGTTCACTCTCCAATGGCCGCTGCAGCCAGTGCGCTGCGGCTGGTGCACCGCGCTGATCCGAAGCCAAGAGCCAGGTGCTTCTCCTGGTCTCCCATGCGGGTGCAGGGCCCAAGCACTTGGGCCTTCCTCTACTGCACTCCCAGACCACAGCAGAGAGATGGACTGGAAGAGGGGCAACCGGGACAGAATCTGGCGCCCCGACTGGGACTAGAACCTGGTGTGCCGGCGCCGCAGGCAGAGGATTAGCCTAATGAGCCGTGGCGCCGGCCAAATTAAAATGATTTTTACAGTCATTATTAACTTAAATGGCTTTGTTTCCAGTAGCTTTCAGTCTTCTTAATTCCTACATAGGCAATCACTTCAGTGAAGACTTTGTAAATGATACCTACAAACACACATTCCAAGGAATAACTGCTTTGGTGAGGGAACATGGCCTGAATAACACTATTTTAGGACTGCCAGAACTATGTTTCTGTCATTCTCCCTCAGGTCTCTGAAAGGGTCTTATAATTTCACTATGAAGTTCATAAATACTTAGTTCATCAAAAGATGCATTTTAGCAATACTGTGATAGAACATTCAGCAAAATCAATTGCAGATAAACGTTACTCAAAAGCAAAAAGAAGGAATTTTGCTTGGAAAAACTATATGTTTTTATAATAAAAGAACATACCCCCAAAATGTAATGATATGTGTTATTTGAAGCTAATCAGCTGATATGGATTATTTATTTATCATTTGATATCAGGAAATATTACAGAAAATATTACAGCTACTTTTTTGAAGTTGTCCATTTCATTTGGATTATCTGAAATACATACAATAACCTGAGCAGCTATCATTTGAAAATTTACATGTTCAATTTTCTCACAGTGGAGTGTTAAAAGGAAAACTGAGACCAGTTCAATTTGAATAAGGTTACTTGACCAAGAGAAACGTTCTAGAACAGGGTAGCATTCTAAACCAGAGTTCAGATGACCCTGTCCACAACTTGTTGAGCAATTTTTATAATAAGAAGGTCAAGAAATAACATAAGGAAATTACCTAATTTGTGCAGACAGGCATTTTCCTAATTTGGGCACAATTTGGCAACTTTCCGCCTCTGACCCAGGGGTTGGCTACTGTGACTGGCTGAGGCTCAATTACTTAGTTACAAGAGTATAATCTTTTTTTTTAAAAAAGATTTTATTTATTTATTTGGGAGGTACAGAGAGAGGGAGGGACAGAGAGAAAAGTCTTCCATCTGCTGGTTCACTCCCCAAACAGCCATAATGGCCGAAGCTGCACCGATCCAAAGCCAGGAGCCAGGAGCATCTTCCAGATCACACACACAGGTACAGGGGCCCAAGCACCTGGGCCATTTTCCATTGCTTGCCCAAGCTATAGCAGGGACTTGGATTGGAAGAGGAGCAGCTGGGACTCGAACCAGCATCCATATGGGATGCCAGTGCTGTAAGTGGAGGCTTAGCCCACTATGCTACAGCACTGGCCCCCTAGAGTAAACTCTTAGGGTAGTTTACAAACTATGTGCAGGTCAAACTAGGTTACAATTCATGGCATATGGAGGCCCCTTTGGGACAAATTCATCATTCAATATGGAAGCTGGTTTAGGACAATTTATTCCACTGCAAAATGACTAATGCAATTATGAAGAAATAATATATCAAATACATGACAAATACCAGTGTATTGTGCATTGCCTAAAATAGTCCCTAACAACATGGCGCCTGGCGGATGATCGGGAGGTGTGTCTGCGGCTGCTGTATTTAAACCACAGGAGATCGGGAAGATGGCGGAATAGTGAGGGCGTGCACCGATAGTCCGGGAAAAGATAGTTTAATTAAAGTGGAGTTACGGTAGCCTCAGGAAAAGGATCAGGAAAAAATTGCAGAGGAAACTCTTCCGGATCTAGTGGATGTGACTCGGAGGACCTACGGGGAGAGCAAGGTTGCCCACCATGTGGAAGTCAAGCCGCGGGAGCCTTGCCGCAGTCTGTGTGCCAGCGCTGGAAGGGGAGGTGAGACAAAAACCTCTTGGTAACCCGAGACATTGGCGGGGAAAGGCAGAGAGAGCCAGCAAAGAACGAGGCCTGAAACCCCACTGGGGAAAGTTCACCAGGCTGGCTAGAGGAGAGAAAAAAATCGAATAAATAAGGGGAACTGTCATGGACATTAGCCTCTCTCTCTACCCACCTTACAAAGCCGAGCAAGACAAAAAACAGGCGCCATTTTATGTAAGTAAAGCGGCACGCGCCATTTTGCATATGTAAAGTGGGTGCCCCTCATTAGCCAAGCAGAAAAACATGACTCTGGTGGGGAGAAATAACAGGAGGTTAACACCTAATGAAAGTGTGGAGCTAACCAACTGAGACTGTGAAAAACTGAGGGGCGGGGGAGAGAACTCACTGAGTACACAAACTCCGTAACCTGGGCAACCTGGTGAGAGACTGTGGTGAAATGTGAGAACACACTGAGGGCTGCATAAATTCTTTGTGTGGACCCAGTGGTAAGCAAATGAATACCCCCAGGGGCCAGACATCAACTACTCTCAATTCCACTCAGCTGTGTAGAAATACTTCCCAACTGAGTCAAAAGAAACAAAAACAAAACCAAAACAAAACAAAACAAAAAAAAAAAAAAAAAAAAGAGAGAGAGCGAGAGAGCGCACGAGCCAGCAAGAGAACAATCAGGGTGAATCACCTTTGGCACACCCTTAACCCTGAAGAACCAAACAGAGTTCTCTGGCCACACCCATCACAGCCTCTAAGGATCTATCAAAAGCAGACAGTCCTCTTATTCTAGAGTCACAATATAACGAGAAAAAACACCACACCGAAGAAACCAAAGCATATCTCCAATATGCCAAACAACAAATGCAAAAACCGAGGTAAAAAGAACAAGGAAGACACTATGACGCCCCCAAATGAAATAGACACCCCAATTCAAGATTATGAAGATGATGAGATAGAAGAAATGCAAGAAGCAGATCTCAAAAAATTGATAAGAACATTAAGAAGTTCTCAAAAACAAATTCTCCAACTACAGAAATACTTAATGGACAAGATAGAAAATCTCTCTCGTGAAAATGAAATATTAAGGAGGAATCAAAATGAAATGAAACAACTAGTACAACATGAAAACTGTGATAGTGACGAGAAATCATAATGAAGTGAAGAATTCAATAGATCAAATGACAAACACATTAGAGAGCCTTAAAAACAGAATGGGTGAAGTAGAAGAGAGAATATCGGACTTAGAAGACAGAGCAAAGGAAAATATACAGTCAAACCAAAGAAACGAAGAGGAAATTAGAAATCTAAAAAATATTGTTGGGAATCTTCAGGATACTATTAAAAAGCCCAACATTCAGGTTCTAGGAGTTCCTGAAGGCATGGAGAGGGAGAAAGGATTAGAAGGCCTTTTTAGTGAGATATTAGCAGAAAATTTCCCAGGTTTGGAGAAGGACAGAGACATCCTAGTAGAGGAAGCTCATAGAACCCTCAGTAAACATGACCAAAAGAGATCCTCACCACGACACATTGTAATTAAACTCACCACAGTGAACCATAAAGAGAAGATCCTAAAATGTCCAAGAGAGAAACATCAGATTACTCTCAGAGGATCTCCAATCAGACTCACAGCTGACTTCTCATCAGAAACCCTACAAGCTAGGAGGGAATGGCAAGATATAGCCCAGGTGCTAAGAGAGAAAAATTGCTAGCCCAGAATATTATATCCTGCAAAGCTATCATTTGTGAATGAAGGTGAAATAAAGACCTTTCACAGCAAACAGAAATTAAAGAATTTGTCGCCACTTGCCCAGCCCTGGAAAAGATGCTTAAAGATGTGTTACACACAGAAACACAGAAACACGGACATCAATATGAAAGAAGGTAAATGAAGGAAACCTCACACCAAAAGATCACAGGAAGTCAAAACATATATTAGAAAATATCTTTGGCAAATGGCAGGGCAAAATTACTACTTATCAGTAGTCACATTGAACGTGAATGGCCTGAACTGTTCAGTTAAAAGACACCGATTGGCTGATTGGGTTAAGGAACAAAACCCATCTATTTACTGCTTACAAGAAACACATCTTTCCAACAAAGATGCATACAGACTGAAAGTGAAAGGCTGGAAAAAGATATACCATGCCAACAGAAATGAAAAAAAGAGCGGGTGTAGCCATCTTAATATCAGACAACATAAACTTTACCACAAAAACTGTTATGAGAGACAAAGAGGGGCATTATATAATGATTAAGGGATCAATTCAACAGGAAGATATAATGATTATCAATGTATATGCACCTAATTACAGGGCACAGGTTTATTTAAAATATTTGTTAAGGGACTTAAAGGGAGACTTAGACCCCAATACAATAGTACTGGGGGACTTCAATACTCCAGTCTTAGAAATAGACAGATCAATAGGACAGAAGATCAATAAGGAGACAGTAGATTTAAATGACACTATAGCCCAAATGGATCTAACAGATATCTACAGAACTTTTCATCCTACACAGAAAGCATTTACATTCTTCTCAGCAGTACATGGAACCTTCTCTAGGACTGACCACATACTAGGCCATAAAGCAAGTCTCAGCAATAGAATCAAACCACAGGAGATCGGACCACCTGCAGGGATAGGTCCAATTTAGTTCCGGACACATGGACAGTGCATGATCCCTAAACCTCACTTAAGGTGCCCCTGTGCGTGGTCCACCTGTGACTGTGTGACCTTTTTGCCGATTGGCTCCCCTACTGCGCATGTCCTTGGTAAGCTTTATAAGCCTGTATACTTCCTCAATAAAGTGATTCCTGCTTCAACAGAACTCACGGGTGCTTTCGGTGTGTTCTTGACCCGTTGACTTTACCCTTCCTGTTCGCCTTGTTGAGGAGTGCTTGCGCTGCCCCTGCTGGTCAGGGGCTAGCATTGGGCTTGAGATCCCGACACCACTGTATCTGTAAATATACATAAGCTAAATAGTAATTCCCTGTTAAATAACTAATCGTGCGTTACATGGTAAAAACAAAAGTCTTTGGTCAATTCTGAATGAATTGTAGCACAGCTGGTAAATCTGCCACCTGGTGTGAGTCCCAGATGCTCCACTTTCCATCTGGCTCCCAGAAAATGCACCTGGGAAAGCAGTGGAAGATGACCTGAGTTCTTGGGCTCCTTCCACTGAAGCGGGAGACCAAGATGAAGTTCCTGGCTCTTGGACTTTGGTCTGGTCCAGCCCTGCTGGCAGTTTTGGCCATTTGTGGAGTAAAACAGTGTATGGAAGATCTCTCTCTGACTATCCCTCTCTCTCTGTAGTTCTGCCTTTCAAATAAGTAAATAAAGCTCTTTAAAAATATGAACAAAGTCATCTATGATTATTAAGTGGCAATAAGCTAAGGAAAATTTTAAGACTGACTAAAGAATTTCACATTTTGGTAATACCATGATCTCCATGTTTTTATTATAATTTATGTGTTGCTCAAAGACAATGTAAGTATATAAGCTTTTTTATTTTTTTAAAGATTTATTTTATTTATTTGAAAGCCAGAGTTACAGAGATAGAGAAGGCATCCCTTGATTCACTCCCCAAATGGCTACAACAGCTGGGGCTGGGCCAGGTCGAAACCAAGAGGCAAGAGCTTCATCTGGGTCTCTCATGTAGGTGCAGGGGTCCAAATGTTTGAGCCATTTTCTGCTTTTTTTCTCCAGGCCATTAGCAGGGAGCTATGTTGGAAATGGAAGGCCAGCACTGCAGATGGCAGCTTAAACTCGCTCTGCTGCAATGCAGGTCCTAAAAGCTTTATTTTTTTAGTTGGCAAATCAAAAGTTAGTTCTTGAGTTGGTTTTGTCTAGATTATTTTAATCTCTTTTCTTCTTACTTTCATGAGGGTATTAGGCAACAGAAGTATATTTCCTGGAATGTCTCATTCAGGCAAAATAGAGTAGCAAAAAATTTATCAGGAAAATGATACATGGAGAAATGACCTCAAAACTTCTTTTTCTTTTAGATAATATGTTTCTCTCTCCAATGTGTTTGTTAATGCTATGTCTAGATATTTAACATATGTCTCTGTGTATTTTTTAGTGATTAAAAAAATCAAGATTTGAAAAAGAGGCATAAAATGCTCTGTCATGATTTGTGAAGTCAATTCTTTTTTTTAAATTGTCAATTCTTAAAAATATAAAATTAAACAAAAAGCTATATTTGGGATAGAAATCCTAGTTATAAGTGGCAAATACCTGTCCAAGAATTCCTTTGAGGGAGAATTTTTACCCTTTCTCCAAATTAGGATTCATCCAAGGCAGAAGCAAACTTTCATGTCTCAGTGGTGAGAGGTCATCTATACATTTTCTCTACTTATCCACAAAATGTTTTTAGAATTTTCTAACTCTTGTAAGAGCAAACAAAAGTTTCCATAGCCATAAAGAAGATAATACAGCATAACACTTGCCTGAGTGAAAACAGTAAAATAAAATAACAGCATTCAATATTCCATTTAATACAAATCTTTATCAGAAAGCTTTAGGGAGCAATACTTTTGTATGAAGTTCAAATATATAAGTCAGAAATGTAGTAAGTACTAGAAAATTAAGGCCACTTATTATGGTTACACTAGAAACAAAGTTCCTAAAAAATTCCAGATTATAGCATCTGCCATCCAAAACAAATGGAGAAACTCAGCTGTTGGTTTAAAGTAGGAAATGTATGCCTAATTTTGTAAGAATTTAGTTTATAATTACTAGCTTCACTAATGGGATTATAGTTTTGATCACTGACTCTGCCAACATCAACAACAGAAATACTGTCTGTCTGTTGACTACCATTAAATAAATCAGAGGATACATTTTCCGGTGTTGAGGCTAAGTCTGTGCTTTCTTGGTCTAGCACCACTATATATTTGGGGGCATATTAGAATATAGTGTAATAGTTCAGAGATAGGACTCCATTAATTCAAATCCTGGTTGTATCCTGTTCAAGTTACATATATTCTCTGTGCTGTTTCCTCATCTGTGAAGTGAGCAGTAAAACATTCCTCTCATACCAGGTTGCTGTAAGATTTAAATGATTTGATACATGGAGAGTTTTACCATTGGTACACTGGGTACCCTCAGGGGATGTTTGTCTCATTATTATCACTAGAGCATTGGGCCAAAAAAAAAAAAGAGGTGGAAATTAATTTGAAAAACACAGAGGATTTACAAGAAAATAGAGAGCTTAAAGTGATAACAGACAATATTTGAAGAACCCGGCAATCTTCAATTTTCAAGTCACACAGTTGGATTCCACCCAACAAGGATAAAGAGATTTACAATGATTTGGGTTTGTGTAGCTCCTTCCCTGTCAGCCAGCTTGTTCCTGACAATCACCGGTGAAATAAGTGTTACTCAGAAATGTATCTCATTTTCTTGGATTCAAGGAGAGTGACAGTTTAGATAATACTTGAAGACTATTGGTGCAATTATCAGATAATCATCACACTTCACCAAAGAATACTGGAAAGGAGCTAAAGGGAGAGATTTTTTTCCACAACTTTCTCAAATACTAATTCTTGTAAGATAAAGAACTTTGTCATAGAAGATATCACATGTGAAAAGAACTGTGTCAAAGTTAATTTTGCTAAAATATGTAACATGTCCTTGTCTATACAGCTCATGTTCACTGAAATCCTACCGTCTGCTATGAGAAAGATAAAAACGCACATGGCAATCAACTCTTTTTAAGGAACTTGCCCTATACAAAGGAGCGGCATATCCTGAAGTATGATAATTTTTGCCGTAGTCACAGTGATGCTTCTGTTAACAAGGCACCTGGTCCAGAATGACTTCTTGAAAAGAAAAGACTCTCACAGAGTGTGAAATATTTGTAGGCATGATGTAAAACTGCTTTATTTTCCTGAATTTCCATTTTCCTTGAACCATAGTTTACCTTCCTATGTTTAATGTAAAAGAGGTATTAATAACTCTAGTTTCTTAATATGCACTGCGCTTCTATATGGGGACTCTCTCCTCCCAGTTCTGCCTAGTGTCCCTTTGCCAAGTGAGACAGTCAATATTGAGAGGACAATCCCGCTTGATAAAGCAAAGTGAGAACATTGACACTTTAAAAAAGAAAAATAAACAGGAAAATATTCCACAGATATTTTCCTCAAGTACTCTATCTGCTACTTCCATTTGACTCAACTAGAAATAATCACTTGGAATCATTTGCACATGAGTCCCAATCAGACATGGATCAGGATTTCAGTGAGTGGGCCCATAAAATTCCTTATTTAATAAGCCACCTACATAATGATGATGTACTCCAAGGCTTCAGGATGACTATCAGAGAGAGGAGGCAGATTGCAGAAATTTCCTTTCTAAGTAAATTGTTTATTGATTCAATTGGAATTAGTATTGAATCAACATTGATTTTAATTAATATTAAATCAGTATGGAAGCATGAATGTCAACATCAGAGTTATAATTTACATACAATAAAATGCTCTTACTTAAGGTTACAATTAAGTGAGTTTTCACAAAAACTGTGTGATTGCCAAAAAGAATCTATATACAGAATATTTCCTATTAACCCACCATTTACCATTTGTATTGTTATTGCCTTGACCCTACTGCCTGAGATCCAGACCCAGAATTAAATTATCTACTCCCTATAACTACAGATTAGTTTTGCCAGTTGTGGAGTTTTATAAAATGGAATCCTATGCACGCACTCTTTTTGTTTAGATTCTTTTGCTAAGTATGCTATTTCAGAAACATGTGCATGCTGTTGCGTGTAGAAATAGTATACTCTTCTTATTGCTGTGGAGTATTAAACTGTATGACAATTTGTAAAAAATCCACTTGTCTATTGATAGATGCTTGAGCTGTTTCCAAGTTTTAAATCTCATGAATAAAGCTGCAACAAACATTCATCTACACATTCTTGTGTACACATTCATCTGTCCCAGGAAGTATGTGGTGGTCAGTTGAAGAACACACGATATTTTCATTGGTTCATGGAACTTCCTCTAGGATAGACCTTGTGCTAGGCCATAAAACAAAACTCAGCAGATTAGATTAAAAATGAAATAATACCATATATCTTTTCTGACCACAATGAAATGAAGTTGGAAATTAATAACTTAAAAATCCCTAGAACATATGCAAACAAATGGAGACTGACTAACATACTCCTGAATGAACAGTGGGTCATACAGGAAATCAAAAAATTCCTGGAAATGAATGAAGACGGCAGTACAACATATCAAAATATATGGGAAAGAGCAAAAACAGCGCTAAGAGGGAAGTATATAGCAATTAGTGCCTACATCAAGAAATTGGAAAGGCAGCAAATAAATGAGTTATTGATGTGTCTCAAGGACCTAGAAAAACAAGAACAAACCAAATCCCAAATTAGTAGGAAAAAGAAGTAATTCAAATTAGGAAAGAAATAAGCAAAACTGAAACCTCAAATTAGTAGGACAAAAGAAATAATTCAAATTAGGAAAGAAATAAGCAAAACTAAAACAAAATTACGAAAGATAAGTGAAATGAAGAGCTGCTTTTATGAAAAAATAAACAATATTGATACACCACTGGTACAACTAACAAAAAAAAGAATAGAAGAACCAAATTTTTCAAAAGATGAAATTCAAAGGGCCAACAGAAATATGAAAAAAATTCTCAGGATCACTATCATTTCATGGAAATGCAAATAAAAACCATAATGATGTTTCACCTCACCCAAGTTAGAATGGCTCTCATAAAGAAATCAAAAAAACCAATAACTGCTGGCAAGAATGTGGGGAAAAAAGTACACTAATACACTGTTGGTGGGAATGTAAACTAGTACAGTCAGTATGGAAGACTGTATGGAGATTCCTCAGAAATCTGAAAATAGACCTACCATTTGATCCAGGCATCCCATTCCTGGGGATTAATCCAAAGGAAATTAAATCAGCACATGAAAGAGTTATCTGTACCACTGTGTTTTCTGCAGCTCAATTCACAATAGCTAAGATTTATGTTTCATTATTAAAACATATTTTTTGACAGGCAGAGTGGACAGTGAGAGAAAGACAGAGAGAAAGGTCTTCCTCTTTGCCGTTGGTTCACCCTCCAATGGCCACCGTGGCCGGCGCACTGCGGCCGGCGCACCGCACTGATCCGATGGCAGGAGCCAGGTGCTTCTCCTGGTCTCCCATGGGGTGCAGGGCCCAAGCACTTGGGCCATCCTCCACTGCACTCCCTGGCCACAGCAGAGGGCTGGCCTGGAAGAGGGGCAACCGGGACAGAATCCAGTGCCCCGACCGGGACTAGAACCTGGTGTGCCGGGGCCGCAAGACGGAGGATTAGCCTAGTGAGCCGTGGCTCTGGCTCATTATTAAACATTTTTAACATGTTTTAAACATGTTTTTAAACATTTAAACATGTTTCATTAAAACATTTCAGAGTTTTTTCTGAATGGCTTTTTTTACTTTAGCAAAAAAAAAAAAAAAAAAGAGGGGCTGTTATTGTGCCATACCAGGTTAAGCCAGTACTTGGACTGCATGCTATATGGGCACCAATTCCTGTCCCAGTTTAATCCAGCTCCCTACTAATGGCTGTCAAAGCACCAGAAGATGGTCCAAGTGTTGGGCCCCTTTCACACACACAGGAGACGTGGATGAGCTCCTGGATTAGGCCTGGCTCAGCCTTGGCTTTTGTGGGCATTTGGGGGATAAACAAGCAGATGGAATAGCTCTTTTTCTCTCTTCCTCCTTCCCTCTCTGTAAATCTGACTTTCAAATAAATAAATAAATCTAAAACAAAACAAAACAAACCAACCAAACAAACAAAAAACACAGAAATAAGAGCTGTTGTACACTGAGGATATTCCTGGCTCTGTATGAGGTGCTGGTACTACAGCAATTATATATTTGACCCTTGTGTATCCAGAAATGTAATGAAGAGGAAAGAAATTGGGCAACTAAGGAGAGAGAGACAGAGAGAGAGAAAGAGAGAGAGAGAGAGAGAGAGAGAGATGTGTTTACAAAATCCTCGGCTTTCTTGTGCAGATGAATTCTAGGAGCATCCCCCTTCCCCAGCCTCAACCTAGGAATGGAAGTGGAGTATGCACACTGTAAGCCAGGAATCTGTAAAAACTCATAATGTTGAGAGAAACAATGAGTACATAGTTTTAAATACAATATGAGAAAGTAGATAAAAGGAGGGCCGGCATTGTGGTACAGTGGGTTAAGCTATCACATGTGATGTTGGCATTCCACATCAGAATGCCCATTTGAGTCTCAGCTGATCCACTTCCAATCTAGTTCCCAGCTAATGCATCTAGAAATGCAGAAAATAATGTCCTACGAGCTTGGACCTCTGTCACCCACATGGGAGACTTTGATGGAGTTCCTGACTACTGGCTTCGACATAATGCAGCAGGTATTGCCCATTTGAAAAGTGAAAAATAAATTAAATTAAAATTAAATTCCAGCATCAAATAACATATACCTTGAAAAAGCTGTTTTTTTTTTTTTCTTTTAAAGGAAAGTAGATAAAATGAATCTGGGAAGAGATGTTGTCTGTAAGCATCAGCATATCCCATGATATGTAAAGTTCTTGGGTACAGAAAGGACAGTGTAAATACAAATGAAAATACTAAAATCAACCACTATTAAAATTAACCATAAAGGATTATATTACTGTCAATGACATTGATATTTAAATATACTTGAAAAATTATGCCTCTAGGAACAAAAGGATAATGGAGAGATCTATTCTCTAAAGAATGTGCTATGATTTAGTTGGTAATGGGGTGTAACATCTGTCTGTAATTTTTTCCATGTATTTACAGAAGTTAATGGTGCCAACAGAAACCAGGATAGCTAAATACCCCTCTGGCCCTTCCTGGAAGCAGGCATAAAACTTTTATCCTCCTGAAACCAACCACTAGCCCAAGGAGCTGGAGTAATAGATATTCATGAAGGGATATCAAGCTAATGACAAATCTCCAACAAACAGCAGATTCTACTTTAAAGTCAGTAGACATGAAGTTGTCTCAAGAAGAAAGTTAATTTCATAGCATCAAACCAAAACTCTAAATATTAGACATCTCACCCATGCAAGACTGGGGACAGCTATAGTTTCAACAGAACACAGAAAAGAAAGGATATAACCAATGGAAGGGGAAACAAAACGCTGATACTAAAAACAGATGATTTTGTTTAAGTCCTTGCAGAAAAGTAAACATTAGAAAACAGAGAAAGAGTTAGAAATTTATTGGTTTGTACAGGGGTTAAGTAATAAAATGTAAACAATATCTGAGATATTAAATGGTTCATGGAAGGTAGATATTGTTATTAGGCTTTAGAAAATTAACAATCTCAAGGCTAATGCTATGACTCCACAGAAAATGAGGTGACCCTTTGCAAAGTATGATAGAAAAGTTTAAGCTTAAGCTGCTTAAAACATTTCCATACAATTAATTCTTTGGTTTGTTCTTCAGGTCTATACGGGATATTTTAAATTTTGTTATATTTTGACAATAATTTAAAATTTTTATGACTGTGTAAATAACACAAGTGTATCTGGATTATCAAATAGCAATTGTGTAATTGAGCCCTGACACAGAATTTCACTACTTGCTGTTTATGTTTATGTTATATTCATGCCAGCTGTGTTCTTTCTATGCATACTATAGCTAATAGATGAGAAAAGAGGTTAATTCAATGCATAAACTTATGTTCTTAGCAAATGAAGATCAAGTGAAGCTACAGCATGCTTTACAAAGGTAAGTTTCACAATGGTGTTAATGGAGAAAAATAGAACTGAGACCTCAGAGAGCTTTGTGTTGTGCCCAAGAAATCAACCCCCTAGCTTCACCATTGTATTTCATAGGGACTGCCATCTTAGCTACCAAAAAGCAGCTTTATCTGCTGTTAGCTTGAATTTCATTAGTTTCATTAAATGTCTATTATGTTGCAAGTACTTTGCTAAACTCTAGAAATCTAAAGATAAATAAATCTCAGTTTGGGGCCACCTCAAAATTCTACTGACAAAGACATTAGAAAGGTCCACGTTGTCATGAGCAGAGCAAAACACTTTCCATAAAAATCAGTTCTACTTTCACAGCTGTTTAAAGCCACAAAAAGTCAAGTTCAGTTTGCAAATTGGATTTTACATCTCAGGCTGACATTGATTTAATGCAGGGAATAAATTCCACTTACTGTACACACAGCCATACACTTCTATCCGCATCCCAATTCTGCCCTTTGGATTCCAGGCCACAGGGAGGAAGCGCAGAAACCTGGCTTGAAAGGGGGACTGCAGTCTGTAGTGCACCACGCTGTCTGCATTTGTGTTGCCTGGGAAACCCTGGGAGAAAACACAAAGAGATCAGCAGAATAACATCTTCATGCCATCACCTCTCATGCCTCTGAACAAAGCACTGCGATTTGTCGCTATACAAAAGGCTGTCTTCTTCAAAGAACCCTCACTAAGGTTGTATAAGGATGTGACAGTGTCTCCTCAACTGCTGAGTTAGTCACCCCTGTCTAATTCTTATCGACAGGGTCACTGAGATTTCATCAACATCATTAAAAACCCCTATAAACATGGCAGCCTCCACTAAGTTTGCTTTTCTGAAGTATTCATTTCCTCATCTCCAGTTACTGAAGATGCCCCCATGAAATCACACCATCCAGGCCAATAAAGCACGGAGCTAATGGACACAGGACACGTAATAAGAATCCTGGAATCCAGGAGTTAGAAGGGACCTCGGGCTATACCCTTAATTTCCAGATGAGAAACTCTAGACTCAGGAGGAGAAGATTGTTTGAAATATTTTTTTGTCTTAATTTCAGGTTTTCAAAATATAATGTGTGGGAACAAGGAAACGATGGACATTTCTGAACATACAAATTTATTTAGATTCTTCAGCAATGAGTAATTTAATAATAAGGTAAAATTTTTACTTCATGACCATTCACAGGGGAAAAATAAACTGAAGTTAACACCAAATATTCAGCATCTGTTCCTTACCTAGCTATTCTGCTGTGTAATCTTTAAAAACTCCCTTGACTAGTGTTACTTAAAGAAGCATGTGGATATTACATAAAAAAGAGAGTTCATGGGCAGGTGGGGTAGTGGGTTTACAGAGTCACATCCTTATAAAGGATAAAGTCTTAGTAGACTTAAAAGTTGATCATGAGTGTCCATCAGGGGTTTTGGTCTATATATTCTTATTTTTTGTTGCATCCTTATCAGTTTTGGAGTTAAGGTAATGCTGGCTTCATCGAACTAATTTGGAAAGGCTCTCTCCTTTTTAATTGTTTTGAATAATTTAAGAATTAAAATTAGTTGTTCTGGGGCCAGCGTTGTAGTGCAGCTGGTTAACGCCCTGGCCTGAAGCACCGGCATCCCACATGGGTGCTGGTTCGAGTCCCGGCTGCTCCACTTCTGATACAGCTCTCTGCTATGGCCTGGGAAAGCACTGGAAGATGGCCCAAGTCCTTGGGCCCCTCTACCCATGTGGGAGATCCAGAGGAAGCTCTTGGCTCCTGGCATCGGGTAGGCGCAGCTCCAGCTGTTGCGGACAATTGGGGAGTGAACCATTGGACGGAAGACCTTTCTTTCTCTCTCTGTCTCTCCTCTCCTTCTGTGTAACTCTGACTTTCAAATAAATAAATAAAACTAAAAAAATAATTAGTTGTTCTTTAAAAGTTTTGGTAGAATTCAGCAGTGAAGCAACCAATCCCGGGCTTTTATTTGTGGGGAAGCTCTTTATTACTGATTCAATCTTGGTTATTTTTCTATTCAAATTTTCTATGTCTTTGTGCCTCATTTTTGGTAAATTAAAAAATCCTCAGCAAAATACTAGCAAATCAAATCCAACAATACATTAAAAAGATTACCCACTCAAGTCAAGTGGGATGAAGGGATTATTTGACACATGTAAATCAAGAAACATGTTATATCACATCAACAAAATGAACAATAAAAATAATATTGTTTCAATAGAAGCAGAATAAAGCATTTGATAAAATAAAACATCCTTTCATGATAAACACTTTAAAAAATGGGTATAGAAGGAATACACATCAATATAATCAATCCAATATATGACAAATCTACAGCCAGCATCATACTGAACTCAGAAAAGCCAGAAATATTTTCACTAAGATCTGGAACCACACAAGGATGACCACTCTCACCATTATTATTCAACATAGCTTTGAAAGTTTTAACCAGAGCCATTCAAGAAGAAAAAGAAATCAAGTGGATACAAACTGGAAAGGAAGAAATCAAATTATCCCTGTTTGCAGATGACATGACCCTTATATAGTGGAGCCCAAAGACTCCACAAAGAGACTTGTGGAATGCACAAGAGAATTTGGCAAAGTTGCAGGACATAAAATCAACACACAAAAATCAATAGCATTCTTTTTTTTTTAAAGGATTTTATTTATTTATTTGAGAGATAGAGTTATATATAGAGAGAGTGAAAGACAGAGAAAGGTCTTACATCTGTTGCTTCACTCCTAAAATGGCCACATGGCCAGAGCTGGGGCAGTTCAAAGGCAAGAGCCAGGAGCCAGGAGCTTCTTTCAGGTGGGTCTCCCACATGGATGCAGGGGCCCAAGCACTTAGGCCATCTTCTACTGCTTTCCCAGGCTAAAGCAGAGAGCGACCAGGACACGAGCCAGCACTCATGTGGAATGTCAGAACCACAGGTGGAATCTTAGTGCCAGCCCCTCAATAGCATTCTTATATACCAAAAATGCTAGACTGAGAAAGAACTTGTAAATCAATCTGACTCACAATAGCCACAAAAAAATCTTAAATATCGTGGAATAAATTTAACCAAGAATGTGAAAAATCTCTACAACAAAAATTATAAAACATTATTGAAATAGAGGATATGAAAAAGGAAAAAATCTTCCATGTTCATGGATTAGAAAGTCAGGCCGGCGCCGCAGTTCAACAGGCTAATCCTCCGCCTTGTGGTGCCAGCACACGGGTTCTAGTCCCGGTCGGGGCACCAGATTCTGTCCAGGTTGCTCCTTTCCTGGGCCAGCTCTCTGCTGTGGCCCAGGAGTGCAGTGGAGGATGGCCCAAGTGCTTGGGCCTTGCACCTGGCTCCTGGCTTCGGATCAGCGCACCAGCCACAGCAGCCATAGGAGGGTGAACCAACGGCAAAGGAAGACCTTTCTCTCTGTCTGTCTCTCTCTCTCACTGTCCACTCTGCCTGTCAAAAAAAAAAAAAAAAAAGTCAATATAATCAAATGCCCACACTACCCACAGCAGTTTACAGATTCAATGTAATTCCAATCAAAATCCAAGAACATTCTTCACAGAGCTGGAAAAAATAATCCTAAAATTCATATAGAAACATAAAAGACACTGAATAGCCAAAGCAACCTTAAATAACAAAAACAAAGCTGAAGGTATCATAGTACCAGTTTTGAAGATATAGTACAGAGCCATTATAATCAAAATATCCTATATTGGCACAAGAATAGAAACACAGACAAATGGAACAGAATAGAAATCCCAGAAATTAATCCACTCATCTACAACTAACTAATCTTTGAAAAGCAAGCTAAAATCACTCCCTGGGAAAAGGACAGTCTCTCCAATAAATGGTGTTAGGGAACTGGATGTCTGCATGCAGAAGTATGAAAGAAGGCCCTTACCTTACACCTATTAAAAAATCGACTCACAATAGGTCAAAGATCCAAACCTCTGCTCAGAGCTGAGTAAACTCTTGGGACTATTCTTAGCACTATGCCTGCAGCCAATCTGTTTATGGGGCCAGCACTGCTTCTGTGGCTTGGAACCCTTGCATGTGGAGATGACAGGGGTATGTGCACCCCAACTCTCCAGGCACCTACATGGATCCTGCAGTTTTAGGTCCCTCCACACTTATAAGGACTGGGGCCTGTGCACCCTATGATTGTAGCACCACAGCTGGTCTTACAGCTTCTGTCTCTAGTGTGGGCAACAACTGCAGAATTGTGTGCCAGGGTCCAAGCAGCACTACTGGGTCCTAGGATTGCTTCAGACTCCCACTGCTGTTGTCATCTACTGTTGCCCAAAAGTCAACTGAAGCTGGCACCCCTGGTTCAAGACTTTCTTCTCAATATAGAAGTAAAGAATGGAGACCGGACAAAAGTGAAGTGAAAGTAATTATTATTGCAGAGAAGTGTACGGACTCATCACATGCAGGAGGGGACCCAGAGCAGGGAGGCCTTTGCCTAGTTTCTACCCTGGCACTTCCCTCTCCCTTCCGCTGAGTGGCTGAGTGTGCTTTTCTATCCATGTACGTGGCGGTGTTTACACTGGTTCTGGTTCCCCCTTCTCAGACCAGCTCCTGAAGGCTTTATCTGATTGGACCCTCATTTGTGTCCATGGGGATGGAATTGGGTCAGACGATTTGATTTCCCATAGCTCAAACTTCCATTCCAGTCCTTGTCTAAATTCCTAATTTTGTCCTGTCCCTGAGGTCCAAGGCTGCTTCCCTATTTTAAGCCTTCTTAGGAGGTCCTGACTCTACACCACCACAGTGAAAGAAAAGTGCAGGGAGACTATACCATGGCATCCAACTGGAACTAAAGTCAAAGGAACCCAGCAAACCAACACCAGAAGACACATCTTCAGAAAAAGAGCCTCTAGTTCATGAACACCACCGTTTGAAAGGTAATACAAACAACAGATCTGTCAATGCACCAAAAATCAATGTAAGGACACAAGAAGTGTGGAAAAACATGGCAATATGACACTCCAAAGTGAACATAATAATGCCTTAACATCAGACTACAAAAGAAGGAAGTGACAAAAATACCTGATAAGAGTTGAAAAGAATAAGAACATTCAAAGGGGCCGGTGCTGTAAAGCTGCTGTCTGAAATACCAGCATCCAAAATACTTGGCCACTGGCTCAAGTCCTGGCTGCTCCACATCAGATCCAGCTCCCTGCTAATGCATCTGGGAAAGCAGCAGAAAATGGCTCAAGAACTTGGAAACCTACACCCATGTGGAAGAATTTCTGGGTATTGGTTTCATATCTACTGGCTCCTGCAGTTCCCACCACTGCAGCAATTTGGAGAGTTTATCAGCAGATGGAAGACCTCTCTCTCGCCCTCTCTCTCTGCTTTTCTATCTCTCTCTGCAGCTCTGCCTTTCAAATAAAACAATCATTTTTTTTTTAAAGAACACTCAGAGATACAATACAATTAAGTGAAAATCAATGTGATATATATATATATATATATACACACACACACTACTTGATTTGAATTTAAAATAAGTATTAAGCCCTGAAAACTAGAAAGTGTTGGGGAGAAAGGAAAGTTTGGATAACAGGTAACAAAAGGCAGTAGTGTGAAACCTAAGGAGTTCTGATGTTTTGTAGCACAATGAGGTGACTATATGTATTATATTATATATTTGAGGGTGTGAGTGGGAGGGAAATTATGGGGAGGGGAAGCCATTGTAATCCATTAACTGTACTTTGGAAATTTGTATTTACTAAATAAAAAAAAAAAAAAACTAGAATAGAGGAACTGGTAGGCTCCAAACACAAAAGTTTTTTCTTTTTCTTTTTTAATGTAAAGGCTGGTTGCTTGGTATGGTTAGTTTAAGCTGTCTTACATATTGAAATGTTGCATTGTGTTCCTTAAAAATATCTAAGTATTACATGCTAATACAGAATCAAAAAATAGAATAAAAAAATAAAATATAAAAAAGATAAGTTTATCTTGGTGCAAAAACTTTTTAAAATCTATGCATGATTTTTTTTTTATTTTTTAAGTGATTAGAAAGGAACGTTTTTGGGCAGGCACCGTGGCTCACTTGATTAATCCTCTGCCTGCGTCTCTGGGATCCCACATGGGTGCCGGTTCTAGTCCCGGTTGCTCCTCTTCCAGTCCAGCTCTCTGCTGTGGCCCGGGAGGGCAGTAGAGGATGGTCCAAGTGCTTGGGCCCCGGCACCTTCATGGGAAACCAGGAAGAAGCACCTGGCTCCTGGCTTCGGATCAGCGCTGTGCACCGGCTGTAGCAGCCATTTGGGGAGTGAACCAACGGAAAGGAAGACCTTTCTCTCTGTCTCTCTCTCTCACTGTCTATAACTCTACCTGTCAAATAAATTAAAAAAAAAAAAAGAAAAGAATTCTTTAAAAATTTTAATTAGTTTTAACAGATTCAGTATGGTTTATAGATATAATTCTAAGAACATAATAATATTCCCTTCCGTCTGCCCCCATGTGTCTTCCCACCCTCCTTTCTTCTGCATTTCTTTTTTTAGTTTTTGAGGTAACATATTTTAAATTTGCATTACAATAAAAAGGCTTAATACTTCACTGAATAAGAAGGTAACAAGTAAAAAGCAAAAAGGCTTTCCTTTGTTGGGAATACAGAAAATGGCTAAGAAAATAATTGAACAGAAAAATGACCATTGCACCCATATATGGTGAAGTTTAAACTAATCACAGATCATTATGTTAGAGTTGGATTGCTCTTGCCACCCCAAAAATGCTCCAAGAGACCTTCTCTCATGCAATTAACAAAGGGTAAGGTTTATTGATGATCCGACGTGTCGGGGCCCCCGTCCCAGTACAGGCGAGCGGCCCCAAATAGTCTTGGGTTGGGGTTTTTATACAAGTTTAAACAAAGAAAATCAATCATTGCATAGATCAGACAGAGGTATAGAGTAAACAATTGATACAAGTTAAGTGATTTTACAACCAGTTGATTTATGAATACAGGGAGTACAGGATATCGAGTAAGGTCCTGATTAGACCTCAGAGAACCATATGGCCTATACAGGGAGTATCAAAAAGCCTCCTATTGCCAAAAGGGAGGGCCACACAACAAACACAACAAGGTTGCAGGAACTGCCTTGATGATACCTAGGAATGCAGCTGAATGGCGATAAGGGACACATGGTGGGGTCAGGGTTCCAGGAGGCAAAGAGATATACAGTGACTTCTTCTATCTTACTTAGGTGAAACTAAGGTTACGCTCACACTGGGGTAATTTACTGACCAATTAACTTTATAGAGAATGGCTATGCAGAGCAAGTCTAACGAGGTCAGGAAAGTTCACCAGAGGAGGTGGGGGGGGGGGGAGCGGCTTTTAACTTTTTAACCCTTCAATTAAAACCATATTAACATAACATTTTTAACCTCTGGCTTGAGAAACGTGTAAAACAGTTTCACAAAACTAAAAAAGCAAGCAGCACTATTGATATACACAGCTCTTGCTTGCTTGCTTTTTTAAGGAGAACAGTGATATTTTTCTTTCTGTGTGCAGCTTATTTCACCCAACATCATGCCCTTTAGTTGCATCCATTTTGCTGCAAATGGTAGAATTTCGTTCTTTTTATCTGAATAATATCCCATTGTGTATGCATACCACATATTCTTTACACATTCAGCTGATGATAGTACATACCACACTGACAGAATCATACATTGTGCATCATCCGCATCAAAAGCTAACGGGAAGTGAGAGGAACAGCACTGTGGTGCAGTGGGTTAAGTGCCATTTCGAGTCTCAGCTGTTCCACTTCTGATCCAGCTCTCTGCTATGGACTGGGAAAGCAGTAGAAGATGACCCAAGTCCTTGGGCCCCTGCACCCACGTGGGAGATTGAAAAGAAGCTCCTGGCTTCAGATCAGCACAGCTCCAGCTGTTGTGGCCAATTGGGGAATGAACCAGCAGATGGAAGACCTCTCTCTCTCTCTCTCTCTCTGCCTCTACCTCTCTCCGCAACTCTGTCTTTTCAAATAAATAAAATAAGCCATTAAAATAAAGAATAAGAAGAAAGACAAAGGGGCTTTCTGCATGATCAAGCCCTTCCTATCATGGGCAATGGATGTGGGTTTCTGCATGTGCACAAGCAGCTGAGAAGGGGCTGGTACCTGCTGCCTGGCAGGCTGAAGTCTCCTGTCAGAATTCCCGCCCAATGTCTGGGGGAGCTGAAACCTTTCTTCCCCTTACTTTGCTTTCTTATCTACTACAGAAGATTTTTCTGCCTTAACCAGTTGTCTCCATGCCTTCTTCAGACCCATCAATCCTAAACCCAACAAAAGTGACTGAAATATGTGGCTCGGGGTCCACACACATGCTATAAGTATATTTCCTAAATAATTTAAGAATTAATGACAGCACTGAAAAATTTCCAAATGACCATTTTGATTTGTTTTAGACAGTCACAGTGGTCAATTCACAAGACAATCACACTACAGGATCTGCTATGATCCTCACATGGCATAATGTTAAATTCATCAACACTCTTGGTTGAGTATTGAATACTGGACAGACAGCCATAAGCAGGAAAAACCTACTGTGCTCATGTAAGATTCATCAACAATTATTTTTAAGAAGTCTGTTAGAGATATGCCATTTTATAACATTTCTCTCATAATGAATTTCTCAATAAATCTTTAAGTTATGAGGTAAAGAAATGAGTCTCAGTGATTTTTTTTAAAACAAAGATTTAGTCTCTATGACCCCACTGCACTAAGCAACTACACACAGGATTGCAGTCAGTACTCACAAGATGTTGGCAAAGATGGTACTTGTTTAAAAGTTATCAGTTCTTCAGCAACTTCTTATTTTATTGTTTCCCAAACATTCAACTGTACTAAAGAAGATTCTTATTACAATATACTCTCTCTCTCTCTCATTGTCTAACTCTGCCTGTCAAAACAAATAAACAACAACAACAAAAAAACAAAAACAAAACAAACCACACAGGGCTCCAAGATTCACAAAAGAGCAAGGAAATATCAAGATGAGGAAAAGAAACTAATACACTAGAATTTTCCTCCCCGGTACAGAGGTTCTCCCATTATGTCAATGCTACTCATGAGTGTGCACCATTTGGCAATCACTCCCAGTCTGATTTCTAGGGAGAAATACCTCCTGGAGAAGATGATCAAGCCAGAGTCAAGGGTTGCATCCCTTGCATCTTTCTTAGTCTCTTCCAGCATTCTTTTCTCCAACATCCTGGCTGCTAACAATAGTGACACAGTTTCCTTTAGAACATTACCTCTTACTGTTGTTGGCTCCTAATAAAGTGTGCTCCCTTTGTGAATACTTCTAATGGGCAGTTAACACTGAAGTCAAGTTCTTTTGTATCTTTTCTTAAAGTCTCTTTTGTATCTTTTGCCCTACATTTTCCCCACATTGAGGGGCTGCTACCAATACCAGACAACTGTCTGCCTCTGCTTGTCCATTTTTCCCCTGACAATTTCAAGGAAAAGGCTGCTACAAGAGTAATGTCATGTTAGGGAAAATCAAATAGACCAAGCAATTGAAGTGAAGCTTCAAGACTGTGAACATTGATGACAAAGGAGAATAATGAATAATTAGAAGGAAAAAAAGGTAAAATGTCTTGGATAAACAAGTAAAAACACCAGAGGCAAGTAATCAGTAAGTTATATTTAAGCAGGACAGCACTAACCTATCAGTTCTGAAGAATTTTTCTTAGATATTGTTGTTATAGACATTCATTCCACCTGGTATAAGTATGTCTTTTATATAAGAGAATGCTGTGTCTTGCACATTCACACTTTTCAGTTGTAATCAGTTACAATCAGCATGTCACCAAGTTCACACAATCTGCTTTTATATTTCAGATCTTTATCAAAGGAACTTGCTGTTGTATATACAAAATAACACCTAGCATTTATTAAAAACTTTCAATTTTGCCTTTAAAAAAAGTTCTAATTTGAACTAATCATATTAATTTATATCTAGCCAGATAGATTTGAAATCTGTTACAATCAAATGGTTAATCTCCATTGAACTGCATGTTAAAGCTGTTTCAGAAGTTTCATGAAAAAATAAAAATATTTTTCTTGGCATTTGAATGAGACCACATTACTGCTAAACCAAAGAGACAATAGCCAACTAGTTAACAATAAATTCAAGAAGAATGCTGACTATTCACAGAATGTTAAAACACTGATTTTGAGAGAAAAAGGAAACCTGTACATCAGAGGAACAAACTGAAATGAGCACTGGACCTTTTGTTTATGTATCCTTCCAATGTGTAATCAATTCATTTGAAAGCCAGAAAACTCTAAGGTATTGGCAGTTAGCTCCAGGAAGTCACGACAATGAAAGGTGTTGGCTCTCTGAAGTACAGGAATAGAATGTCCCCCATCAATTTAAATTAGCAAACAGAAAAGTCTCCATTTTAATATATTAGTGTGATATTTCATTATATGAGGACAAATATTTTGTTTTGCACTTGTTTCCATCAGTGTATGATTACAAATGTACATTTTGAGGACTCACAAAATCAATATAAACTCATTAATTAGATAACTTATTGACACATAAAATCAACATGCTAATAAGCCATCACAGAAAACATGATTACATATATGTGCTTGGTTAGAAAACCAAAATAATAATGATTAATATTTAAAAAGTAAGAGTCACCTTTTCATTCAATCCCAAATGTAACCACTTTTGAGGTTTCTCCTGTGATGTCTGAGTTCTTCCATCACAGCAACTGGTATTTAGCATCCTTGGCTTTTTCCTGGCCATGGTCTCCCCACAAGCATGCACTGACGTTCTGTTTCCTCCCCTGTGTCACTCAGGCTTTAGCAGGGGCAGCTGCCTCCAGACTCCTCCCTTGCTCTCAGCTGTGTGTGTGTTCCTGGCACTTCCTTCCTCTTTACCTGGGACCACACTTGTCATCTGCAGTTTAAGGAACTGATTCTCTCTAGCCCAAGAGTGAGGGGCAGAGGCATTGTATTCAATGCCCTGGGCCAGTATTCCTTTATCCTGCCTGCCTTTGTCCCATTCTGTGTCCAGGGCCTCAGACTTCAGAGAGCTCCTCCAGCCAAGAGTGCCTCCTCAGAGACAGCTGCCCTGGCCTACAATCTTCACTGCACACTTGGCTACCTCATCTAGAGATGGGGAAAGGATTGGGGTAGATGGGGTGGGAGCACTAGAATTAGGATTAGGAGATTACACAGTGTTCTCAGCTTCTTTCAAGGCCTCAAGGTCCCTAAGACATTTCTAATCCATCCTGTTTTTAATCTTTCGGTTAAAGATTTTGGTTTCCTAGCAAAAAGAAATAATAATTATCTCTTGATTGGAGTTTTCTGAGTTTTTTTTCTCATTTCCTCCCCTTGAAATCCAAAATTTCCAAAACATCCTTTCCATGGTATATTTTGAGAACTATTTCTTATTAGTTTAGGGTGTGCTTCTATTTTAAAACCATTTCAAGCAGCTGCCCCCCACCTTTCTAGCTTTCACCTATCTAAACTGGATACTTTGTTTATTATTGTGTCTTCTGTCCTACACTGTTCTTTCTGTTCTTTCTGCTAGCTTCAGTGTACAGTGGGATTAGCATCAGTTCTGATTAAAGCCATTGGTCTTTTTTAGGTTAAAAAAATTTGTACTTATTTCTTTGAGAGGCAGAAAGAGACACACAGACACTCCCCATCTACCCACAATGGCTGAGCCAATGCCAGGCACAGCCAGAAGTTGGGAACTCAATTCAGGCCTCCCACATGGGTTTCAGAAACCCAGTTGGGCCATCACTGCTGCCTCAGAGTTAGGAGACTAAGTCCAGTAGCAAACCCAGGCACTCTTATGTGGGATGTGGGCATCCTAACCAGCATCCTAGCAACTAGACCAAATGCTCACACCAAAGCCATCAATCTCAACTGTGTTCCAAGATGTGAATTTCAGGTCTACCACTGATGATAATATTTCCTGAGTGATAGTACTTTTCACTATTAGCTAACCAAAGTGAGTGTTGGCCAGAAATTTGTCCAAACTTACTGTTCTAAACTTGACACAGTGGGCTTGACAATAAGATGAAAAGATGGACAAGACAACACTAAATATTTTAAAGTTGTGACTATTCCATATAATTCAGAATGTGTGGCTGCCTACATCTGGGGTAAAACACAGTATTAACTTGCCTGAAAAACTCTCAGAAGAATTCATTCTATTTTCATTCAGCCTAAGTTAATTTGATACTTCAAAAAGTTTATGGAAATGGAATTGAGTTTCTTTTGATGCCAAAAATGTTTCAATCCATGCATAATTCTTTTATTATTATTATTATTATTATTATTATTGAAAGTCAGAATTACACAGAGAGAGAAGGAAAGGAAGAGAGAGAGGTCTTCCATCTGCTGGTTCACTCCCCAATTGGCCAGAATGGCTGGAGCTGAGCCTATCCGAAGCCAGGAGCCAGGAGCTTCCTCCAGGTCTCCCACACGGGTGCAAGGGCTCAAGGGCTCAAAGACTTGGGCCATCTTATATTGCTTTCCCAGGCCATAGCAAAGAGCTGGATTGGAAGTGGAACAGCCAGGACTTGAACCAGTGCCCATATGGGATGCTGGCACTGCAGGTGGTGGCTTTACCCACTACACCTAATTCTTTAATACACTTTTGTGATCTTTTTGAAGACCTTCATGTGCATGATTTCAAAATGGCTTTGCAACATAATAAATTACTCTTTTTTAAAAGATTTATTTGAAAGTCAGAGTTACACAGAAGGAGAGGCAGAGAGAGAGGGAGAGAGGTCTTCCATCCACTGGTTCACTCCCCAATTGTCCGCAATGGTCGGAGCTGCGCCATTCCAAAGCCAGGAGCCAGGAGCTTCCTCAGGTTCTCCCACATGGGTGCAGGGGCCCAAGGACTTGGGCCATCTTCCAATGCTTTCCCAGGCCATAGCAAAGAGCTGGATTGGAAGTGGAGCAGCTGGGACTCAAACCGGTGCCCATATGGAATGCCAGCAGTGCAGGCGGTGGCTTTACCCGCTACAACATAGCACTGGCCCTAATAAATTACTCTTAAAAGCACTCTAGCATTAGTAAACTTGGTGAAGTTTCCTCACCTTGTTAAGTCTGCCATTCCCCATATGTCTTCAAGAAAATTAAGTGTGATAAATGTAAAACATTTCAGGCTGGATACATACGCATGCACACAATAACATGGTTCCCTTTTTTCCTCTTTTCCAGGTGCATTCTCTTTCCACCCTAATTTGATTTGATGGTGTTTATTTTCAGGAAAAAAGATCCTGAGAATTTGCCAAAAAACTCAGATATTTATTTGAAGAAAACTTTTCCAATTAATAGTTTAGATGAAGCAGTGGAACACACCGTGGCTTGAAGTGGGAAGTGGATCTGAGCTGCCTGCACAACCTCTTTTTTCTGGTTAGATTTTTTTAGGCAGTATATGTATTCTCCCTTACACATGTTTCCTAAGGGATTTTATTGTAGCTGTCATATGTATGTGTCACTTAATACTGTAGTTGAAAAATAATGGTTTTATATAGCTTATTCAAAACACACCTTGTTATATCAATATCGTAAGCTTTAAACTTCTGGGTCTAAGGCTGAAATGCATTACCTACACTGACACCTTCTGAAAGCAAATAATTCTTCTTCAATTATTATTCAGAGAGAGTTTAGCTCCTCATGATAATAGCTTAAAGCACATGAAATGTTAGTCATTAAAAATAAATGGCTTCGCAATATAGGATGTGGTAGAAAATGAAAAATATCCAGGTGAATGGTTTATATAGAAAAAAATAATAGATTTGGGGGTTGGCATGATGCAACAGGTTGAAATGCCATATATAGTGCTGACTTTCCATGTGAGTTTGAGTCCTGGCTGCCCCACTTTTGATCCAGCTTTCTGCTCATGTGCTTGAGAAAGCAGAAGATATTCCAAGTACCTGGGCCCTTGTTACCTATGTAGGAGACCTGGATAGAGTTAACAAGCTCCTGCCCTGGCCTTTGCTGCCATTTGATGAGTGAACCAGAAGATGAAACATTTCTTTCTCTATCTCTCCCTCTCTCTCTGTAACTCTTCCTGAATCTTAAGAAAAGTAAATTTTGTTAAGAGAATGATGTACTTGTACTAGTGGATTAATTTCAAAAAGAAATTATTTTCCACATATTTTCAAGCTGTATGTTGACATTTATTAATCATGACTGTGGTTAAAAAAAAAGAGCTCTAAAAATATGCTGGCAATGTCTAGATGCCACAGATTTCTGTCTTTGTCTGCTGGGTCACCACAGTAAAATATCACAGACAAGTGGCTTAAACTGTAGATGTTAATCCTCTCACAGTCCTAGACATCAGAAGTTCAAGATCAAGATCAAGATCCTGGCTTGTAGATAACTACCTTCTCACTGTGTCCACTCAGGGCAAACAGATACAGCTCTTTCTCTCTTCTTCCTATATATAGTCACAGTCTCACTGGATTAGGGTCCCATACTTACGTCTCATTTAACCATCATTGCCTCCCTAAAGACCTGAACACACGATGCAATCACTTTAAGACTTCAAAGTATGTATGCATTTAGGAGAAACATATATATATATATATATATATATATATATATATATATATATAAAATGCACCATTTGGGTGATTTTTTGAGGAAAAAAAAGCAATAAAAATATAAATTAATAACTGTGGCAATAAAAACCAAAATCCCCAGGGTTGTGACATAACAGCTTCTACCTGCAAAGCTGGCATCCCATATGGGTGCTGGTTCATGTCCTGGCTGTTCCACTTCCAATCCAGCTCTCTGCTAATGGTCTTAGAAAAGCAGTGGAAGTTGGCCCAAGTACTTGTGTCCCTGAAAACCATGGAAGATCTGGATGAAGCTCCTGGCTGCTAGATTCAGTATGGTCCAGCTGTGGCCACTGCAGCCCTTTGGGGAGTGAAACAGCAGATGGAAGATCTCTCTCTCTCTCTTTGTCTCTCTCTCTCTCTCACTCTCCCCCGTTTTTCCTGCTTCCACTCCCTCCTCCTTTACTTTCTCTCTCTGTAATTCCAACTTTAAAATAAATAAATATATCTTAAAAAACAAAATCGGGGAGTGATTATTGTGGCGCAGTGTGTGTTAAGCTACAGCTTGGGATGCCTGAATCCCATATTAAAGTGCTGGTTCGAATCCTGGCTCCTCTCCTTCCAATCGGGCTTCCTGCCAACACACCTGGGAAAGTGATGGATGTTGGCCAAGTACTTGAGTCCCTTCCACCCCTGTGGGAGTTCTGGACTGAGTTCCAGGCTCTTGGCTTTGGCCTGGCTAGCCCTGGCTGTTGCTGGCATTTGAGGAATGAATCAGAAGATAGAAGATCTTTCTCTTCCTCTCTTAGCACCTTCTTTTTGTTTCTTCCTCTCTCTGTGTCACCCTGCCTTTCAAATAAACAAATCTTAAAAAAAAATATCAAAATGTTTGAGCTCTGCCACCCATGTGAGAGACCCAGATGAATCTCCTGGCTCCTGGCTTTGACCTGGCTCAGTGCTCGCCATTGTGGCCATCTCTGGGAATGAATCAGTGGATCAAAGATTCTCTCTCTCTTTTTGTAACTCTTTCAAATAAATTTATAAATCCTTTTTAAAAATGCCCAGGTCTTACATGAGAGTACCTGAGTACAATGCTCAGCTCCAATTTCTGACTCCAGCTTCCTGACAATGCAGACCCTAGGAGGGAGCAGTGAAGTCTCAAGTAATTGAGTTCCTCCCACCCCTGTGGGGGACCTGGGTTGAATTCCCAGCTTCCAGTTTTGACATCAGCCAAGTCTTGGCCTTTGCAAGAGTTTGAGGACAAAATTAGTGGATGGGAACTCTCTCTCTCTCTCTCTCACACATCTTTAAGTAACAAACTAGAAGCAAATATATGTTAGTGAAGAGCCATGGTGGTGACATAAATTCAAGGGCAACGTGAACTGTCATGGTGATCAAACTGGTTTCTAGGGGATTCTCTGGTGCTCAGAATGTGTAGCATGCCTATCACGACTGCATTTTCACTGCAAGCATGATTTTTGTAGTGATTAACTGGGTTTTAAATGTACATTTTTATAAACAAAGATATGATTCTCACCAAAATTGAGGAAAAGCAATCTAAATTTTCACCAAAAATTTCAAAATGGGAATTGAAAGACACAAGATGGAGGCAGTCACAAACTCCAGCTCCAGCCTCCTGTTGTTTGACTGGTCCACCTGGGCAGGTGAATCCCCACCTGGTTTACATCTGGATGTAGTCAAAGGAGACAAACTAATTGAGAAATCGTTCATTGATGGGAATAAGTATTGCTTTTTTGGGAGAAACGCTGATTTGTTGTGACTTTTCTGCTGACCATCAGTCTTGCTCTAAGGTCCACCCTGCACCAGTCTACCACAAGCATCTGAAGACATCTGCTGACAGATCTCAAAAATACACACAACACTTTCTTGGGTCACAATCAGCTGAACCTTACAAGCCTCAGCAAATTCCCACCAATTCCATGGTCTCATTTGGTGCATCCACAGGGCATACACTCTGTGTGAGAAGCCTCAGATATTGCCATTGGCTGAGAAAAGAGATGAGAAGATGGATGGAGAGGAGGATGAGATCAAGGGCTTACTGGGGCTTCCAGAGGAGGAAACCAAATTGATAACCTGGCAGAGGTCAACATTGCTGACAACAAGCAAATCTCTATGCTCACCATTGAAGTGGGGTATCTGGACATTCAGAGATCAAAGAGGAAGAGGAAGTACTCCCAGGTGACTTTTGGCGAGGATGCTGAGTTCCCCAACCCAGGGAATCCATGGGGATCTCTCAGTTGGTAGCTTCTGCAACATGGTGCAAATTGCAGTGGTCCCAATCAAGAATAAGTTTGTAGATGACCCTAGCTCCCTGGGCCTGGAGAAGTCAGAGAGCAGATGCATGTAGAATTTTGCCTTCAGCATCAGACTCAATGGAGGCATGCCCCCATGAACAGTGAGACAGGCTTCCAGCCTCATGGCATCCATGGGATAGCACTCATTGGGGGATTGCCCATGTCATTTCTGAACCTCATCTCTAATGTGGACCTGACCCCTATCATGCTATGAGCAGTGAACATGAACCCTGCACCAAACTCTGCAGTCTAAAACCCTGAAGCTGTAAAGGAATCCAAGAAGAAGAAATATGCAAAAGAGGCTTGGCTGGTCAAGAAGGCACACCTTCCTTACTGATTTGATGTTTTTAGTCATGGAGAAGGGTAGGACTGGATGAGAATGGGGTGGAAGGGTATTGGGGAGCTAAGGAACTAGGGAGAAAACTTTAAATGTGTGCAGTATTTTCTCTCAGAATGTCTGCTGGGGTCCTAATCATGCAAAAATTAAAATTAGGTATATGGTTGAAATTATTCTAGAAAAATTTCACCTTTTAGTTGATATTATTTTCATAATAATTACTAGTCACTCGATGATTATCCTAATAACTTGTGAATAACCTTGTTCTGAATTACCACAAAAAAAAAAAAAAAAAACAAAATCAATGATATTCAAACAGCATTACAGATATGCACCTGCTTACTAAACCTCACCTATGGTTACACCATTGCTCCATTGTTGACTATCTTGCTGTATTCTGAATTTCTGGAGCATGCCCAGAAATAATGCTGACTCTAATTTTGTAAATTATAGAAACATGTAAAGATAATGTTCAATGATAATATATTTTTTAAAAAATACCTAAGAACTATCTATAATATCTGTCTCAATAATGTGATACTACATATTGATAGCAGCTCAAAAATGTATTAGGTTGTTTATTTTTAGAGGCCTTGCTACGTCTATTATAAAAGAACCAAAAATAACTAGCATTTTTTTATTCTTTGTATCTGTCTACCATATGTCTGTCTGTCTGTCTATCATACATCTACTCACAATAACCAAAGCAAACTTCTCCACTTCTCAGGAGTGATCCATGTGGAACTTCCAAGCCTCCTTTTCCCTACTCTTGAATGCCTTTAGCAACTTTTTTCAAGAAAGAAAAATATAAAATCACTGATTTTACTCTATACTCTTCCACTAACTTTAAACACTTTCAACTTGATTGATTTCTCCGTAATTCTCCTGGTGCTGATGTTACAGTGATCCCCACCACTACTCTGACAAAGCTAACACTGTTTCCTCAGTCCTCAACCTGTATCACCTCTGGCCTTCAAGACCCTTGATGTTCCCACCATGCCTTCTTTAGTTTCATCTTCTACAACCTTCCTACTTGTTTACTGATGTTCTCTTGTTGAAGACCTCTTACAAACTTCCAGCTGTTCCCTATTTCCTAAACTTTTCTCTTACTCTTTCCTTATCTCCTAACATTCCTCCCCCAGGTTTTTCTGATTGGCTCCTCCTACCACTCAGTTTTCAAACTGAGTATAATTTCTTCAGTTTGACCTTCTCTGATCACCTTGGCTAAGATTAGTACCCTCTCAATAACCCATCCATTCACTCTACACAATTATTCCTTTTATAGGTGTTCTTGCTAACAGCACTTATCATATTACTTTATTTGCATGGTTGTTTATGTGTTTATGGACAATTTTCACCCAAGTCTTCTCTCATGATATATCCTGAATCCTCAATGCCTGGTAACTTGTGGATCATGAGAACATGTTTCTTTAAACTAAGGGTCATAAAATTGTAAGCAATATCTTCACCTTCAAGATGTGATCACTTATTAAACCGAATGAAAATCTAATTGGAATTCCAGGTGGTGTGTGGTTGAGAGGCTCTTCCTTTGAATTATGTCATTCAAACACAGCTTTCTGAAAGAGGGAGAACAGAAGTCACCAGCCCTAGGCTCCCTATTCTAGTTGAACAGCAGGAAAGTTAAAGAGAATATTTCTAGAAATTCCCCTGGATTTCACCTCATTAGCCAGCCTTTGGGTTGTCTGGTGGAAAGCCTCACAATATGAGGCAGAACAAAGTGGGACAGACCTGGCCCAAGCAACAGTAATACCCCACACCCTTTGCTGGGGGGGTTACCTCAATCATTAGCACACCCTAAAGAAATTCCATGTCAGATCATGGGAGAAGCATGGAAAGATTTTTGCCTACTCCTACCATTTGTCAAACATTGTTCCGGCATCCAGTCACGTTCCTGTCCCTTCTCATATGCAGCCTTCCCAGAGCTTTCTTTCCTCCCAACAGAAGCAGAAATAAACACAACTTGGTCATGAACGCAATAGTCTTTAGAGAAAGAACCCAGAGCTGCTAATTTAATCAGTCTTTTATCAGGGCATGACAGTAACTTCTGTAACTGTGTTACAGATCAGAAAACTCACTCAGAAAGACTCTTCACTGGCTTCTCCTATGTTTCAATTTTTAGATCAAACATCACTTTTCAGTATGGCCTGATCTGAGTCCAACAGCCAGTCAGTGGCAAAGCTGGATTCTCAGCAAGAGCTGTCTAACTCAAAGACCACATTTGCGCAAGAGAGCTGGGCATACAGCACAGCAGTTAAGACATCAAATGGGATGCCCACCTCCCCATATTGTAGTGTCTGGGGTCAAGTCCAATCTCTGCTTCCAATACAGCACCCTGCTAATGTGCACCCTAGCAGGCAGCAGATGAGGACTCAGCTACTGGAGCTTTGCTACCATTGTGAGAAACTAGAATTGAGTTCTTGGCTCCTGGCTTTGACCTGGCTGAACCTTGCTTGCAGTGTGCCTTTGGAGAGTGAACCAGTGGCTGGAAGATCTGTCTCTGTCTCTCTACCTTTCAATAAAATGAAAATAAGTAAAAACTTAAAAAAATCACTCAAGATTCTAGAAATAATCTGGTAAAGTCCCTTCATGTTTGTAAGTACCTTTATTTTGTTCAACTCCCTTTTTTGATATTTTTATAAGTATATGCAGTTGAGCTCTAAAGGTGTATAGCCTGTGCATTGCTTATAAGGTCTGTATCAGTGCTTGATTTAGTTCTCTGCTTTGACCATCCTGAAGTTATCAATACTTTTGGAATAAGGGATCCTGCAGTTTAATATTACACTGGACAGCTTCTATAATTTAAAGAGTCCTACAGCTTAGTAGTTATTAATGAGACACGAAGTCACTTAGTAAATGTGAGAGCTTGGGCATAATCCTTCACTCCTTTGTGCTTAAATTTCATCATCTGTCAAATTACACTCATAGCACCTATTTCAGAAGTAGCTGTGAGGAACCATGGCTTATACATAGTAGGCACAAACTGTTTATTATTATGATTGCAGATTGACTATCCCTTATCTGAAATGCTTGGGACCATAGGTGTTTCAAATTTCAGGCTTGATTTGGAATATTTGCTTATATAAAATAGAATATCTTGGGGATGACAGCTAAGTCTAAGCATGAAACTCATTTGTGTTTCATATACAACTGATACACATATCCTGAGGTAACTTATACAATATTCTCAGTGCCATTTGACTGCCACCTGTCACATGAGGTCA
This sequence comes from Oryctolagus cuniculus, assembly GCF_964237555.1. Lineage (NCBI taxonomy): Eukaryota > Metazoa > Chordata > Mammalia > Lagomorpha > Leporidae > Oryctolagus > Oryctolagus cuniculus. The sequence continues at coordinate 72,218,009 of NC_091441.1, forward strand.
GGTCAGGGATTTTCCACTTATGATGTCATATAGGCATTCAAAAAGTTTCAGGTTTTGAAAGATTTAGGATATTTGGATTAGGGATGCTTAAATAATTAGGGATGCCAAAATAATTATAAAAATTGGAGGTAAATGTAAGTTTATTTTAGTGCAAAAATTTTTGAAATCCATGCATATGGTCTTAAAAAGTTCATGAAAAATGTATATTATGAAAAACAATATACATAATTAAAATTTTTCACTCCAAAATAAACTTGTTTAACTCCATTTTCCTGTGAAGTTTTGTTAGGATCTTCATATTATCTTCATCATTATTTACATTTATAAACACGGATGTGTTTTTGTAGAGTCAAAGAATATCTAAATACAGGGAGTAAACTGAGTGAACCATCTTTTGCCAAGCTATCTTTTCTCTTCTCTATAAATACACAGATCAGTGAATGCTGTACAGGTTCTTTAACATCATATTCACATACATTTTATTTTTGTACTTTGTTGTCTGGGGTTTAATATCAATGGAATAATATTCTGCTTTGTTGTCCAACTTCTACTTTCACTTCACTAATTTTTTTTTAAGATTTATTTATTTATTTGAAAGAGTGACAGAGAGACAGAGGTAGAGAGAGAGAGAGTGAGGGATGGAGAGAGAGAGGTCTTCCACCCTGCTGCTCACTCCCTAGATGGCTGCAAAGGCCAGAGCTGAGCCGATCCGAAGACAGAAGACAGAAGCTTCTTCCGGGACTCCCACGCAGGTACAGGGGCCCAAGGACTTGGGCCACCTTCTAATGCTTTACCAGGCCATAGCAGAGAACTGGATCGGAAGTGGAGCAGCCAGGACTCAAACCAGCGCCCATGTGGGATGCCACACCTCAGGCAGTAGCTTTACCCGCTATGCCACAGCACCGGCCCCTTACTTCACTAATTTCTGTCTTGGAAGTTCATCTCATGTATTCTGGTATCATTCTTTTAAGAGTTACATAGTTTGGCATGGCATGATTTTCCCATTTTAAAATTTTTACTCATTCCATATCAACAAACCTCTAGAAACTTCAGAGCTGTCAATTTTGACACTTAACAATCAATGCTGGGGACCACAATTGTGTAATAGCACGTTAAGTTGCTGCCTATGGCACCAGCATCCGATATGAATGCTGGGTTAAGTCTTGGGTGATCTGGCTCCCAGCTAATGCATCTGGAAAAGCAGCAGAAGATGGTCCAAGTGCTTGGGACCCTGCCACTCATGTGAGAGACCTAGATGGAGTTCTAGGCTACTGACTTCATTATGATCATTTGGGGAGTGAACCAGCAGATGGAAGATCTGTTTCCCCCACCCCACCCCTCTGTAACTCTGCCTTTCAAATAATAAAATAATAAATAAATCTTAAAAAAACAATCAATGCTGCTGCAATGAATATCCTTGTAAATAAGGGACAGGATTATCCTTGTTTATTTCTGTCTCAAGTTTCTAAAGATTGTATTTCATTTTTTAAAAATTTTGTTTATTTTTCTGAAAGGCTGAATTACAGAGAGAGGAAGAGACAGAGAGAGTGATCTTTCATCCACTACTTAAACTCCCCAAATGACTGCAACAACCAGGGATGGGGCACCAAAAGCCAAGAGTAAGGAGCTTCACTGGGGTCTCCCACGTGGGTGGCCAGAGCCCAAACACTTGGACCATCTTCCGCTGCTTCCCCAGAATATTATCAGAGAGCTGGATCAGAAGTGGAGCAGCCGGGACAGGAACCAGCATCCATATGGGATTCTGCATTGCAGGTAGTGGCTTAACCCTTTGTGCCACAAACCAATCTCTAAGGAGAATATTTCTTACATTCAAGGCTGCTCACCGCTGAGTGACTCCTCTAGCACCCATCCAAGTTGGTGACTAACAATAATTCACAGCATATTTTTCCTCTAGGCCACGGAGACTGTCAGGTTGGTATAAAGGAGTGATAAATAAAACCAGTTCATTTAAGTAATCTAAGGAAGAGGGTTATATTCCCAAATTCAAATCAACATCATCATGAGTTTATGTTTATTGAGCCTCTAAGGCCTTTGCTTAGATATGGTTCCCATTTAATTGTCATGACAATTGTAATTACACTCACCTAAATCTCACTGAAATGTTTATATGAGAGTGCTTCAACAAGTTTATGGAAAATGGAATTAAAGTTATTTTGGTGCACACTAACCCACTGTTGGTGGGAATGCAAATTGGTTAAGCCACTATGGAAGTCAGTCTGGAGATTCCTCAGAAACCTGAATATAACCCTACCATTCAACCCAGCCATCCCACTCCTTGGAAGTTACCCAAAGGAAATGAAATTGGCAAACAACAAAGCTTCTGCACCTTAATGTTTATTGCAGCTCAATTCACAATAGCAAAGACCTGGAACCAACCCAAATGCCCATCAACAGTAGACTGGATAAAGAAATTATGGGACATGTACTCTATAGAATACTATACAGCAGTCAAAAACAATGAAACCCGGTCATTTGCAACAAGATGGAGGAATTTGGAAAACATCATGCTGAGTGAATTAAGCCAGTCCCAAAGGGATGAATATCATATGTTCTCCCTGATCAGCGACAACTAACTGAGCACCAAAGGGGAAACTTGTTGAAATGAAATGGACACTATGAGTAACGGTGACTTGATCAGCCCTTGTCCTGACGGTTGATGTACAATGTAATACTTTATCCATTTTAGTATTTTTTTTTGTTCTAGTACCATTGGTTGAACTCTGTAATTAACACACAATTATTCTTAGGTGTTTAAATTTTAACTGAAAAGTGATCCCCAGTAGGAATTTGGAAAACATTATGCTGAGTGAAATAAGCCAATCCCAAAGGGACAAATACCACTTGTTCTCCTTGATAGGTGACAATTAACTGAGTACCAAAAAGGAAACCTGTTAAAGTGAAATGAACACTATGAGAAACGGTGACTTGATCAGCCCTCACCCTGACTGTTGATGAGCAACTTGACATGTTATCCCTCTTAGTATTTTTTTTGTTTGTTCTACTTAATACTTTTGGTTGAATACTGTAATCAATACACAATTCTTCTTAAGTGCTGAAACTTAACTGAAAAGTGATCACTGTTAAATATAAGAGTGGGAATAAGAGAGGGAAGAGATGTGCAATTCGGGATATGCTCAAGCTGACTTATCTCAAACGGTAGAATTAGAAACATACCAGGGGATTCCAATTCAATCCCATCAAGGTGGCATGTACCAATGCCATCTCACTAGTCCCAGTGATCAATTTCTGTTCACAATTTATCATAATGATAGGACTAAGAACCAAAGGGATCACATAAACAAGACTAGTGTATGCAAATACTAGCTGATAGAATAAAAAAGGGAGAGAACGATTCAGCATGGGAAGTGAGATACACAGTAGACCCATAGAATGGCAGATGTCCTAAACAGCACTCTGGCCTCAGAATCAGCCCTTAAGGCATGCGGATCCGGCTGAAAAGCCCATGAGAGTATTTCAGGCATGGAAAGCCAAGACACTCTGGGGAAAAAAAGAACAACAACAACAAAACAAAACCTAAATGAATGATCTCCGCGAGTGAGATCCCAGTGGAAAGAACAGGTCTTCAAAGAAGGTGGTAACTTTCTCTGAAGGGAGGAGAGAACTTCCACTTTGACCATGGCCTTGTCTAAAAATTATCAGAGTCAGTGAACTCAGGGGGCTTCCATAGCCTTGGCAGCTCATGACAAGAGCCTAGGTTGATTACTGATGCCATAAACAAGAGTGTCAATTTGTTAAGTCAACAACAGGAGTCACTGTGCACTTACTCCTCATATAGGATCTTTGTCCTTAGTGTGCTGTACATTGAGATTTAATGCTATAACTAGTAGTCAAACAGTATTTTTCACTTTATGTTTCTGTGTGGGAGCAAACTGTTGAAATCTTTACTTAATGTATGCTAAACTGATCTTCTGTATATAAAGAGAAACGAAAATGAAAAAAAAAAAAGTACTTTATTAGTTACCACAGATCATGGAGAACATATGGTATTTGTCTTTTTGAGACTGGCTTATTTCATTAAGCATAACGGTTTCCAGTTCAATCTATATTTTTTTTGCAATCAACATGATTTCATTTTTATGGTGGTGTGGTATTCCATGGTGTACATTCAGCATAATTTCATTATCCAATCTTCAGTTAATGGACATCTGGTTTGATTCCATCTTATAAATATATATTTGTAAAAAAATAAAAATGAGGGGCCAGTGCTGTGGTGTAGCGGGTTAAGCTCCCGCCTGCCTACCAACATCCCATATGGGCCCTATCTGAAGTCCTAGTTGCTCCACTTCTGATCCAGATCCCTGCTAATGTGTCTGGAAAAGCAGTGGAAGATGCTCCAAGTCCTTTGGGCCCTGCACCCATGTGGGAGACCCAGTAGAAGCTCCTGGAACCTGGCTTCAGACTGGCCCAGCTCCAGCTGTTGCAGTCATTTGGGAAATGAACCAGCAGATGGAAGATCTGTGTGTCTGCCTCTCCCTCTCTGCAACTCTGCATTTCAAGTAAAATAAATAAATCTTTTTTTAAAAAAATAAGAATTGGAACAGGAGATGGAGAAGGTAGAAGGGTGGGAGTGTTGGCAGGCGAGAGGGTAGGGTGGGAAAAATCACTATGTCCTTAAATTGATATATATGAAATGCATGAAGTTTGTGTACCTTAAATAAAAGGTTTCTAGGTGGAAAAAAAATAATTGAAAGCTACATATGGTTTTTGCACAGCACATATTTTCCATGAACATTTAGAAGACCCCTCAGATGCATGAATTTCAAATGTTTATTGTGCTAAAACAAATGTCTTTTATTCAATTTCCATTGATTTTTGAAGTACCCTGGTGTGAAAATATGGCTTTTCATTACTTCTTTTCTAGATTATAATTGAGGCTTTAGAAAAAATTTTTATTTGAGTGATTTTAGTAAAATAGGACTGATTTCTTATATTGTATTGTAATGCTAAGTAATACAAATTTTCTAAGTGCAAATGTATTTTTGTATTCATTATAATAGTAAAAGTAAAGGCTAATCTTACAAATAAAATGTTTAGTATAGCATATTTTGCAACTGGTCTTAGGTTTATAAAAATAAACAAAGCCAACTTTCCTATTCTTTGACAAATATTAAAAGGTAACTTGAGGGAAGAAATCACTTTCTCTCAAAATATCCCCTCCATTTCTCACATTTGAGGTCCCATCATCGAACTACTCATTGCTTTGGATCAGGAAGCTTTTCAAAGTTCATAGAGTCCCTTATTCAAGTTTACACACATCTTCCCCTTTTGGGGAACTCTTATTAGTTACTGACTTGTTCATTAATTTGTTCAAACTATTAAGCTAGAACAAGGCAGGCACCAGATTAGGAAACAGATTAGGAAACAACCAAGGAGCAAGATAGGCTTTGGGGAGTTTATAGTATGGCCTGAGAATTCACTTAGACTGAGTTGGAAAAAAAAAAAAGTCCAGATCAATGAGTAGGTAAGCAGCACTGGACACTATGAAAGACAAATTTTGCTCACCTCACTAATTTGCCTTGGGCTGGTTTTCCAGGGGAAAAATAGTACATGCCACTGGAAGAAGCCTAAGAACTGAGTTTTTCTCTGAGAATGATGGCTGTACAATATATAGCTCCTTTCTCCAAGCATACTTCAGGGAAAAATCTTGAGCAATAAAATGTCTTGAGCAAGTTAAAGCAACAGAAATGCACCATTATGTGATACAAATGACATTTTATGATTTATAATTATACTCCTAACACATAAGCTAGGAGTCTCATTTGTGGGTGTTTGTAATCTTTATATTCTATATTTCAGCATGAGCCTATTTTTCTTGAAAAACTTAAAGCTGTTTTTGGAGTGACTCCAGATGAAAACAGTGAACAGAAACACTGGCTAGTTTTCAATTCTAAATATTCACTGCAAATAATGGCCAAAGTAATAGAGAGTATAATTCTCCTCTTGGTCCCTTGCTGTTAAGCATTTTCTTGGCATATTTTATGTTATAGTTATTGAAAAGCCTCATATATATTTTATGGTGGATTTTTTTATTATGGTAAGAGCAGTTTTCATAAGATATATTCTCTTGAAGGAGGGAAATACAATTATCTTCTTGGAATTGTACCTATGAAAAGCATGAAATCTGTTCACTTTATTTTAAAATTTTTTTCTTAAATTTTTAAAAAAAGATATACTATCTTAATTTTTTTTGTTCCAGCCCTTGATATGAACTTTTTTTTTTTAAATTTATTTATTTATTTGAAAGGTAGAATGACAGAGAGACAGAGGAGAAAGAGAGAGAGTGAGAGCGAGAGAGAGAGAGAAAGAGACAGATCTTCCATCCAATGGTTCACTGCCCAAATGCCCTTGAAGCTCAGCCATGAACTCTAATATCTTTGATGTAGCTTTTTATTGGGCTCCAGTATCTCTTCTGCAGCTTGCAATTCTTCTGTAAAGATTAACTGATCAAGTGAAGGGAGTGATGCAATTACCCCTATAGTTGGTATCTCAAGTTTTTTGCAGCAATTCACAGGCCCTAATCAAATTAATACCCAATCTATCCTTAGATCCAGACAGACTAGGCCTGCCTTGACCACTGCAAAGGAAACGGGCTGGCTCCTATCACTCACCAACCAAAAGAAGGCCACAGGACTACTCGTAAACAAAAGAGCAGAGGATTCCACATAAGCTCATCACACATTGCTTATCCCAAACTTTCAACTATAAGATGCACTGTCTTTAATTCCTTAGGGAGTCCAGAAATTGAGTGTTAACTGCCCAACTCCTTGCTCTATTCTTTGTATCAAACACCTAAGGTTCTCCACCACCCAGGTATCAGTGATTGGCTTGTTTTGTGTTGGGCAAGCAGACACAGTTTTGGAGTTCTACAGCAGCTCCTCCAACCGGTTTTGGGAGTGTTCTGTAACATCTACGGTGGCAAGGGCTGGGCCAGACTGAAGCCAGGGGTTAGGAATTTCATCCCTGTCTCTCACATGGGTGGCAGGGGCCCAAGTTCTTGTTCTATCATTTGTTTCCTCTCAAGCACCACAACAGGAAGCTGGATAGAAAGTAGACAACCAGGATTCAAACCAGCACTCCAATATGGGATGTAGGCATCCTGAGAAGCATCCATAATGCCTGATCCACGCCTTCTTAAATTTTCAAGTGTATAATATTGTTAATTATAAGCACAACATACAGCAGATCTCTGGAGCTTGATTATCTTGTATAACTGAAATTTTATATGTGAAAATATAATGAGAATTGGCAAAGATGTGAACTTGTGTGCTATTGGTGGAGGTATAAAATAGTGTAGATGTTATGGAAACCAGGGTGGTGGCTCCCCAAGAGATGACAAACAAAATCATTATATGATCCAGCAATCCTACTTCTGGGTGTATACCCCGAAGGAATTTAAATCAAATCTGGAAGATGTTCTAGCACTCATATTCACTGCAGAATCATTCACAAGAGCCAAGACGTGAAAAAAATCAAAATGTTCATCAAGGATGAATTTATCATAAAACTATGGCAGAATTTTTCAGATCATAAGTCTTACTATAAGCATGGTACTTCTGGCCTGAAACTCAAATCTTGAGGATTTAACTAATTATGAGACAGTTACCATGTTTTAAACATCATCTTTAAGGGGTCAGACAGACCCTCCTATCACTGAAACTGCCACTGCCTCAGTGCCACAGGCAGCTCACAAGCTCTCTGGATGGAAATCCTGGCTTCTGACTTGGACCCATTAGGCCTAAGGAGCCATGGAAGCTGCCCTCAAGGTCTTGCAGCTTCCGGAAAGCTGCTGAGAGGGTTCAGGGCAAAGGGAGTTCTCTGGCTCTTCTGTCTGCCACAGAGTTGCGCTCCCACAGCTGCCTCCCACAAGCTGTACCTGGGGCTCACTTCACAAACCCCCATGGAACAACCATGAACTTTTAGTAGGAGATGCTATGACTGAAAAACCTTGAGTTTTAGGGATCTTTCTACTCACATGTGCCTACTTAAAAGCTGAGGACGTCAGTGCTGGATTTTGTTGGGGGACAATTGTTTTTTAAGTTGGAAGATTTAAAGATGAAGACCTATCACAAATCCAGCTACAATGGGACTCACTGGTCGCCCTTGAAAGTTCACATCTTCATTAGACAGTAACAAGGATCATCCCCCAAGCTGCCACCTGAGAAAAGATGCACACAGATCCCTAAGCACAGCTCATGGAAATTTCAAATGCCTCCCAATTCCAATCCACTTTAGAATGAAGCAGGGTAGAAAGAAAACAGGACAAGAATAAAAAAACAAAAGACAAAGGTTTTGGTTTTGTCTTCTGGTTTCTTTGTTAAAAAATTAAGACTTTGAAAGGTAATGGCTGGCCAGCGCTGTGGCTCAACAGGCTAATCCTCCGCCTAGCGGTGCCGGCACACCAGGTTCTAGTCTTGGTCGGGGCGCGGGATTCTGTCCCGGTTGCCCCTCTTCCAGGCCAGCTCTCTGCTATGGCCCAGGAGTGCAGTGGAGGATGGCCCAAGTGCTTGGGCCCTGCACCCCATGGAAGACCAGGAGAAGCTCCTGGCTCCTGCCTTCGGATCAGCGTGGTGCACTGGCCGCAGCGCGCCAGCCGCGGCGGCCATTGGAGGGTGAACCAATGGCAAAGGAAGACCTTTCTCTCTGTCTCTCTCTCTTTCACTGTCCACTCTGCCTGTCAAAAAAAAAAAAAAAAAAAAAAAAGAAAGGTAATGGCAACTAAATGTTTCACAGCCAATATGGCTATGGATACCAAAGAAACCACAGAAAGTTATGTTTTAAAACACATACTTTATCTTTTTTAACTTTCAGTGAATATAATATTGTGCAAGAGTTTAGAATCACATGTCAACTATGACAAGTAAATAAATCCGATATGTTACTGAAGAAGGGTTCCTACATTATGGCAGTAATTATTACAAAAGACTGCCAGAATCACAACCCCATACAAAGAACACTGTACCACTTTCCACAAAAAAATACTTCTACAAGGATAACCACCCAGCAATTACCTGGTCAATCCTGGATTGGTGCTTTCCTTGGTATTAAACCTTGCATAGAAGGATTACTGTTTCCAAATACATAACCCCACCCTACTCTACCCTCATTTCACCTTTAAAAACTTTCCTTTGCTTCATGCTCCTTGAATAAGCTCATAATTTACTGTTACATGTGTATTTTCAGTGTAATGCTATTCTAGTCCCAAATAAACTTAATTAACCTTTAGAAAATCTTTATCTGATTGTTATTTAGTAGAAAAAATATTTTTAAAAATTGTACTTTAAATTGGCAGTATATTTTTAAAAAATTATACTATGGGGCTAGTGTTGTGATGTAACAGGTTAAGCTACCACCTGCACTGCATTACAATGGATTCTGGTTCCACTCCTGGATGCTCCACTTCTGATACAGCTCCCTGCAAATGTGTCTGGTAGAGCAGTAGAAGATGATCAAGTCCCTGGGGCCCCTGCAAGTCCCATTGTGGCCATCTGAGGAATGTACAAGTGGATGGAAGATCTCTGTATCTCTCCCTGTCTCTCTCTCTAACTCTGCCTTTAAATAATTAAAATAAATATTTAAAACATTATACTGAACTCTCCCAGAATTACTTGTCTTTTTTTTTTTAAATCTGGGGAGGGGAAATTAAGTTGAAAACCGAATATGGAAAGGTGTGATATTGAAAGAAAATGCATTTTCCTTGGCTTTAAGCACATACAATTTGAAAAAGAATTTAGTAAATCTGTCTTTCAAAAACAGTTGTGTCTCATCCTACCAAAGTCTGAAAAATGTCAGTTTGCTGTTCATTTGCTCTCATCAACTCACAATCCTTCCTGGTTCCCTTTGTTAATTTTGTCCCTCATTTTTATACCAACATCATATTTGTTCCTCACAATGCTTATTTCCATAATGCACAGTTTAATCCCTCTAATGTACTATGCAGTATTAGATGAAATATTTAAGCTACAAATGTTGTAAGAAAGTAAAAATGCAAACAGATGCAGTATTCTTTTTGAATACTGCATAACATTTTAAAATGTAATTTATGAGATGCAATCCATCATCAGCAATGCCTGTGAAATTACAGCTAAATTATGTGCACTTGAAGTCTCTGGGGATAGTGGTGCTTGGGATTTATGGAGCACATGCTTTCCTTCAAGGTGAATATGATTCAACTGATAAACTGTTGTCATTTTATAAAGGATAATCAGACTTCTCTGTATCTTTTGAATTACTGTGAGAAGAGGCAGAAAATTAGCTATCAGAATACAAAGTAAAATGGCAAAAACAACAGTGGTAACTGAAAAGGTACAATTTGGAATTAATAAAGAGAAAATTAGAAGGAAAAAGGCAGAAAGAAGAACTAAAGTATATTCAACCCCAAAGCAAGTTTAAATGGGAAAATAGAAAATTTTAAAATGTCTTAAGAAATTATAATTAGAAAAAAGAAACCTATTCATGCTCACCAGCTTCCACCTTAGAGAGAGGTGAGAATTTTTTTTTTTTTTTTTTGACAGGCAGAATTAGACAGTGAGACAGAGACAGAGAGAAAGGTCTTCTTTCCGTTGGTTCACCCTCCAAATGGCCACTATGGTCAGTGCGCTGCGCCGATCCGAAGCCAGGAGCCAGGTACTTCCTCCTGGTCTCCCATTCGGGTGCATGGCCCAAGGACTTGGCCCATCCTCCACTGTACTCCCAGGCCACAGCAGAGAGCTGGACTGGAAGAGGAGCAACCGGGACAGAACCGGCACCCCAACCGGGACTAGAACCCGGGGTGCTGGTGCCGCAGGCGGAGGATTAGCCAAGTGTCGGCACTGGCCAACAGGTGAAAATTTAAAAATACTTCCGGGAGGACATCTGCCCAGCAATTGTCTGTTCAACCTTGGATTGGTGCCACCCTTCCCATTAATCCTTGTAGCCAAGGATTATTGTATTAAAATATCTAACCCTCTTCATTTCTCCTTTAAAAACTTCCCTTAGCTGAATCTCTAACAAAATGCCCATGGTTTTAAGATGGGAGCATGTCTTCCGTGTGTTCTGCACGTGTGGGCTGCCTTAGTGTCTACATCCCGAACCCTCCCCACCTTCCCATGGAACCTTGCTTTTCAGTCATGCCATGGAGTTGTGGGTACAGGGTTTCTTTCACCATTGCCAGACGATAACCCAGCCTCAGTCTCCCTTGCTTCCACCTGGGGTTTTCTTCTGCTCAGGCACGTCCCTGTTGCTACTGCTGTCCCCCTGGCCTTCCCCAAGCATCCCACCTTCCAGAGAGTTTCAGTATTTGCTGTCTCCTTTTCAGGTTCCCATTTCCTCTCCTAAACCCATTGCAGTCAAGCACCTACAATCAACTGAGAAAGTTACTGGTGATCTCACAATTATCATTAATACTTACACATATTTTTGGTTCATTTTCACAATAATCTGTAGGATATGTAGTATAGAATGTCTATACTATTATATACTATATATATATATGTCTACCAAGTGAGCATGGATGAAGAAACAAGGTACAAAAAGATTAAGCAACTAGCCCCAGTTTACATACTAGTAAGTGGAGCAGTCAATATTCAAACCCAACTGATCCAACTCTAGGCTCTGCATTTTCACTTATCTTCCTGCTCTGTCTTCCAGTTCATTTGAAATATGCTTGCTATGACAACATAATGTCATCCTACATGGTTTGACATGCCTAGCACTGACAATAGTTTTGGATTAGATAGTTTAGGTTGGACTATGATGTCTAGAAACCCACTGCCAAAATGCTAACACATACCCAGAAAGAGGAAATATCTTGGTGATTTTCACTAACCTTCTCCCTCTAGTACATAGCTAGAGTATCAGATCCAATCATACTTACTTTGCCATAACCCAAGAAGCATGGATGCTGAGGGTCAAAGGAAGGAGAGGAGATAGGAAGGGGAGAGGACAGACAATCCAGCACTGAGTTCTGCCTTGATTAAATATGTGATCCTGTACAGGATCTCTGGCAACCAGAAGCTGCAGGCAATGTCCCAAACACTTACCACAATAAAGACTGGGGAGGATTGAAAAAGCACATATTCCTAACCTGAAGTCAGGTGTACACAGAGCTTGCCCAGACTGATAACAGCACACAAAATTACTTTCCTTTCAAAAATGATTTTCTTAAGATGTCTTGTGGCTTAAAGAATTTAGCACAGATGGAGAAATATTTCTTAAAAATAAGGTTCTAAATTCAGCAGTAAAAGAAATTGACAGTGGTCCTTACAAGAATCCAATGTGTGTGTTCAAATGTCTGTAAGTTTAGAGGTGTTTTAACTGTGACTTGATATGCCACCTCCTTAAGAGAATCTAGTTTTCACTTGAGTTTACTTAGTTAATTAACAAATTAAGAAATTAATTCTGCTCCAGTAGTGGAAAATCCATTATCAGTGTAAATTTATTGATCATCTTGCTTTTACTATCTTAAGAAGCAAAGATGGGAAATATACTGCCAGGGTTATTTTGCAGTGGAATATTTTTCAATCATCTTTGCAAACTTCTTTATATTAAATGCAAGCAGTTCCTGAATCTCAATTATTTTTTCTTTCAGTCAGAAGTGTAGCAAATAAAGCTTTTGCTGGAGTGCAACACAACAGCTCCCTGGGGGTCTCTTTCCACCACTCAAGTCCTTTTTCTCCTTCTTTTAAAAGGAGTGACATTGGGCACCGCAGCTCACTAGGTAATCCTCCCCCTGCAGCACTGGCACTCTGGGTTCTAGTCCCGGTTGGGGCGCCGGATTCTGTCCTGGTTGTCCCTCTTCCAGTCCAGCTCTCTGCTGTGGCCTGGGAGGGCAGTGGAGGATGGTCCAAGTGCTTGGGCCCTGCACCAGCGTGGGAGACCAGGAGGAAGCACCTGGCTCCTGGCTTCGGATCAGCGCTATGCACTGGCCGTAGCGGCCATTTGGGGAGTGAACCAATGGAAGGGAGACCTTTCTCTCTAACTCTGCCTGTCAGAAAAAAAAAGGAGTGACATTGTGCCTTCAGAATATTTAAAGCTCTTAAAGAAAGACAAGTCCTTTTGTTTGAATGATTAATAAGGACATTAAAGAATGCAAAATAAGACATAGGACTTTACAAAAACAAACCTCTCATTTCAGGATGCAGATCCAGTCTGGTTCGCCTGAACAGTTTCTGCTTTACAGACACTCTTCTGAGGCTGAGGGTGGCTGTGTTGAATACCCATGCTTACAACTACTTCCTTGGCGCTTGAATCTTTTCCAATGCATGGTTTTCCACAGCACCCAGAGGTGATTCCACATGGACATTTATAAGAGTAGTAAAATGCTACTATAAGCAAAAGCTTTTACACAAAGTATATTTAGAAGCATATATAGATAATGATCTTGGAAATACAGACTAGGGAGAAACTGTACGGCTCTTGTCCTGTGATTTCTGAGGCAGAGAATTCTTATACATGTTTATACATGTCAGAGGGATGCTGCTGTCTTTTTGTAAACAGAAACTGCTATAAATAAATCCAGCAACGGCATAACTAGAAACAGTGTTCTATTATACCCAAGCAGGTAATTAAGAATACAGTATTATTAATATTTATTATTAAAAATAATGTGTTAGAATATCCATTGTGGAGATGATTTAAGATTCTATCCATGTGAAGAAAATACAAGACTAAGTCCCCATCTCTTAAGAATTCAGAATCTGGGGGCCATTGCTGTGGCGTAGCCGGTAAAGAGCTTCCTGCAATGCTGGCATCCTATATGGACACTGGTTTGAGTTCCAGCTACTCTATTTCCAATCCAACTCTCTGCTTCGGCCTAGGAAAGTAGCAGAAGATGGCTCAAATGCTTAGGCCTCTGCACCTGCATGGGAGAACTGGAAGAAGCTCCTGGCTCCTGGCTTTAGACAAGACCAGTTCCGGTAGTTGTAGCCATTTGCGGAATGAACCAGCCAGGACTAGAACCAGCATCAGCTCTGCAGACATCTGATTAACCTACTGAGTCACAGCACCAGCCCCCGGATGCCTTACTTTAAAATCTTTATACCACCTACAGTTTATTTTGATATAAGGAGTGAGCAAGTGTCCAGCTTCTTTTTTCCTTGATAATTATCTGTCTGTCACTGTATCACTGGCTGAATAATTCTTTTCTTACTGATTTAAAATGCTATATTTTGTATATTGGCATCTGTATTTGGATTAATCAATGGATACTTTTTATTTTTCTCTACTAATCTTTGTATTAATATCTAGCATTTGAAAGTTCAGAATCAAGCTCTATTGTGCATTTTTCTAATTTGTAGGAATAATTCCCCTTATTGCAACATTTTTTACTAATTATCTTGCTTTTTTAAAAATTAATTTGTATTTTAACTTGACAAAAATTGGATATTGTCATTATGTATAGCATGAAGTTTTCAAATATGTATACATGTATAATACGTGGGGTCTAAATTAAACTGATTGACATATACATATGTTCCCGTATTTACCTTTTTTTCCAGTGAATAATTTTCTTGTATATGTGCTATATCCAGGTACTATAATCTCTCCTGTGGTTTCCTTGGCTGTTGTGTAGGCATTTTTCCCATGTGACTATTTGCTGAAATCGATGTGTCCCCTGGGACATGAGCATGGGAGAGCTCTAATTTGTGATCTTACTGATGTTTGGACTTTTGTCTTGCTTATTCATCCATGAGCATTTTTCAAAATAACATTTATAGTTAATTATCACTTTATTTTGGGTCACGTTAGAGAGAATTAGCATCTTTACACAATTGTGTCATTGTATTCAGGAACAAGGACTTATCCAAATTCCCTTATAGGCCTAATAATACTGGTTTAAACTTTTGATTTTTACAAAGATTTTGTACTTTTTTCCTATCACCATCCTGTGGAGAAAGAGTGGGGTCAAATCTGAGATGCACATGAGAAGCCTGTAGAATACTTCAGGGAACAAGGGCAAAAGTCCCTGCATCATGTACAAGTCTGAGGATGTTCCTTGGTGGGATACTTCAACCCGCTTTCTCGTGCAGCTGCAGGTTATTTCTGTCCTTGAAGGCACGTATTTCAACCATTCTTTTAATACAGATAGTTTCTTCCAATTATATGAAATACAGATATTAATTCCTTTGATAAAAAAATATATTTCCTTAAACTAATCTGGGTGAAGAAGCATGCTGTGTTTATGCGAGTATAAAAGCCCTTGTAAAACTAATAAAATTTGACTATTGCTCTGACAGTAGTCCCTGCCCATCCTTCAACGCTCGGTTCCAAACCTCGCTGGAATTCAGCACACCATCCCATCCTTCTTAGTATTTTATTATTTCTGAATCTATTTTGGAGCACTTGTTTATTTTCATTTTTAACTAATGACTTACACAAAAAAAGATATCACTAATAAGTTGTTTTAAAAAATAGTATTTAGAAAGTGCACTGTTGTCACTGGCATTACGTTATACAGAATAAAGCTGACACTGTGATGCTTCCATCCCATCCCAGAGTGCTGGGAGTCCCACCTGCACTGTTTTCAATCCATCTTTCTGCTAATGTGCCTGGGAAGACAGTGGAAGACGGCTTAAATGCTTTGGGTTCTGTCGCTCACCTGGGAGAGCAGGATGGAATCCTGGCTTGGGCTGGACCCAATTCTCTGGCTATTGTGGTCATCTGGGGAGTGAATCAGTGGCTGAAAGCAGATCTGTCTCTGTCTCTTCCCTCTCTCTGTTGCTATAACTTTCAAATAAATAATAAATAAGTTTTTGAAGTGCATTGTTGAATTCTTTATCATTTTCAGGTGTTTTCAAGGAGTAAATAATGACAGATTAGACTTGCTTTCTCTTGTTTTGTCTTCTTTAATTGAAATGTGCTTTATATCTTAGGAAAACAATGGGTATACACTAGTGAAGAGAGGCATAAGATGCTATTTTACAGGGCTGAGTGGTGAAATAACACAAAAATCTTTACTGCTACAAAACAAGGAAAACTCCTAATTCAGCTTGTCTGAGATGAAGTTGTATAAAGCAAAGTCAGAACTAGAATTCGCACATGATATTACAACATTCAGAGGGAAGCAGGGAAGAGATGACCAAGTACTATACTGATAATAAACTGACTCCCCTTTTTTTGCAGGGGCTGCATTCTAACACCTCCCATGGATGCCTGAAAGCACAGGCAGTATTGAATTCTGTGTTTTTCTTATACACACAGACACATGGAAAATTTCAACTTATAAACTGGACACAGACAAGGTTAATGATAGCTAGTAGTAATCAACAGAACAACAACAAAATACTATGGTAGAATGTATGTGAATCTGGTCTCTTTCAAAATGTCTTGTTATACTGCATTCACCCCTCTTTTTCTTGAAATGATAGGAAGCCTGGGTGTTAAGATGAGGTGAAATGAATATCATAGACACTGGGACACAGTGTTAGGCTGCTACTGACTCCCTGATGATAAGTCAGAAGGCAAATATCTGCTTCCAGTGATCCTGGACCACTGAGCTGGGATCACATTGGTCACACAGGCCATACAGTGCAACTAAAGCCAAAGGGATGATTCACATCTCGGACAAATCAGAGCTGAATGGTGCAAGATTTCATGATGCTACTCAGAATATTGCACATCTTAAAACTCTGTCATTTATAAATGTTTGTTCCTAAAATTTCCCATTAATATTTACAGATCGTACCTGAGTGCTGGGAACTGAAACTGTGGAAAGTGAAGCCATACATAAGGGGAGTTATGGTGTAATGTGAGATTTCACTATTAAAGCATTTGACATCTCAGGACAGTGATTCTGGTCCAGTCTCTCTCCTGAAATATGTGTGTTTTCCCAAGAGGGAGTCAAATCAAATTGTCTACATGCTTTGACAATTTTTCCTTCAAATTATTTTTACCTTGTCTTTTAGAGACCAATCTATTAGAAGAAAAATGAGTCATTTTGTAATTATGTGCATAGTTTTAAATTATATAGTATTCTACTCCTGTTACAGTTTGTAAAATCTCTAAAGCCGTGCTACATATGAGCAAAATTTTATAAAATAATAATAGACCATATGCTTGAAAGCAAGGTTTTTCAGTAGCACAGGAGACTTGCAACAGGGATAAGAAGAAAAACCATAATAGAGTTATTAAGGGAGTTGACTATATGCCAAGCACAGAGCCAAGCTTATTAAATGGTTTTCATATTTTTCCTCATAAAAAT
This sequence comes from Oryctolagus cuniculus, assembly GCF_964237555.1. Lineage (NCBI taxonomy): Eukaryota > Metazoa > Chordata > Mammalia > Lagomorpha > Leporidae > Oryctolagus > Oryctolagus cuniculus. Next base: position 72,235,227 of record NC_091441.1, read on the forward strand.
CATACTCATTTTATAAATGAGGAAACTGGAACTTTGAGAAGTTAAATTGCCCAGATTCAAATAGCTTATCAGTGGTTCTTGTTTTCAAAGCCAGGTCTTTGTGACTCTCAAGGCATAGCCCAGGCTCCAATTTAGACCTAAAAAGTACATATACATTTAGTATGGTATTTAAGACCCATGAAGAAAGACTAAATAAAGTAAAATTGACTTTAAAAAACTCTCTTATTCAAGTGCTACCTAAGATAGAGTATTCAGTAAAGAAGCAAAACAAACATAACTATAATGAAAGAGGGAAAATAGTACTGCACAGGGATTTTCTACAGAGGCATAAAAAGATGCCCTTTATAAAAAGGAAAGCATTATCCTGTCTAAAACAAACCAGAATAGCTTATTATAGTTTAACTGGAATTTTCATAATTATATGAAGGAATATGCTTCTTACTGATGTAATTTATCATTAGAGCCAAAGTTTTAGTGTAGGAAAAGCCTTGCTCATCAATATCTTGGATAGAAATGAAATTGATTATACTGTGTGTAAGAAAAGTGCTTAGACCAGCAAGCTGCTCTGATTTGTCAATGCCACTGAATTAAAATTGAAGGCTATTACCATTTCAGAAGTCAGTGCAATTCTAGGGCAGTCATTTTCAGAAGGTGAAAGAATTCACAGTCAATCAGGAATGAACAGAAAAAATCAAAGATTCAGCTGGTTGGTGAGACCTGAAGATCTCCTTTGGGGTTGTGGCAGAGGTTTTATTATGACAAAAAGCAGCTTGAAGAAACCACTGAAGATTTTTCATTGGTACTATGACAAAGTGATTCTAAACTACTATATTAATATTAAATACTTGACAAAACAGGATCATTCATTGTGGAATACATCAGATTTTGAATTAAGCTCAATTATCCCTAATATTAGAACAAATGCTTTCAAAAGGTTATGTCACCAAGATAATGGTGCATTATGGGGGGAAGAGCTGGAAGTTATTATATGTCACCTCCATCTTTAGTCTTCTTACAATGTCTATAAAATTATTCATTTACTCTAACATAAATGCACAATCAATTCCTTTCTGATATCTCCCAAGGTCATGTATTTGCCCTTGGATTTGTGGACTTGATGCCTCACTCAGTCACTGTAACAATAACTTAAATCCTTCTTGACAGGCAGCACCTGAGTGTTTGTGGTGGCACAGTGCACAGAGGGCTCTTCCTTCAACCTAAGTGAACATGGATCAACAATACAAGACTACAAATATTAAACTTAGTAGTTTTCAAAAGGCTTATTTTGAAAATTTAGAGTAAATTGAAATCAGAGGGAAAAATTCAAGCAGTGAATCATCCACTTCTAGTACAGCACATTGACCAACTGAAAAACACTTATCTGTTGTTTAAGTATTATTATTATTGTAAAATATAAATCACATGAAATGTATTATCTTAACTATTTTTAAATGCACAATTCAGAGGCATTAGTTGCATTCACATTGTGTAACTAACAGCACCAGCTGTTTCCAGGTCTCCTTTCATCACACAACTGAAACTCACTGGATACCTTCTAAAAAATTTGTAAAGTTGGCTGCACCTCACACTACATTTTAGTTTTCAAGGAGTAAGGCCTGTGAAGAAGGTCACTTTATAGAGGCCTCACTTGATGTAGCATGCCCAGCTAATTACAGATTCTTTAGAAAGGACTTTCTAAAGCTAAGTCTGTCACCTATTCAAATCTAAATCCACTTGAAAAAAACATTTCCCATTCAATGGCAGGGATTTTTTGTTGTTGTTCTTTTTACTTTTGTCTTGTAGATGTCATCTATAGATGACAAAAATATCTTGTAATTCTTCATAATGACAAATGCATCAGTCAGTATTTAATGTCTTTAATATCATAGAATGGAGGTAAGAAGATCAAAAGAACCTAATGGACATTCACAGAACATTGGATGACTGGGGTAAAGGCATGCTGATTTTGACCAGAGAAGAAAAGTGAAGGAAGTGCATTCCCAGGGTTGAGTTGGAGAGAAGATTGCAATGGAAACTCTACAGAAAGAAGACAGACAGCATGGAGCAGTGTGGACAGTACAAACACACAGCAGCGAGCAGGGACACCACCTGCAATTCCTGCTCCTGAGAGTTGGAGGAGATGCCATTCTGAAAGCAAGATGACAGTAATCTGCTGCAGCTACCGTCACTGGTGATACTGCCTGAGAGAGAATGCTGTGGGCCAAACTGACTCTGGGAAGGAAGAGCACATTTCTTTCTCCCCATCCCTGCACAAAGGGCATCCAGTGACCAGCAGGGAAAGAGCACCATCTTAACACAAGAAGAGGCTGCGGCACCTCACACATTCACACAACTAGGGAATTTTGTCAGAGGGATAAATATACATTCTCCACTGACTTTGAGTCTGGCCTGGAGAACTGGCAGGGAGCTGAGCAGCCACATAGGATTGTGAAGCATTCCCATGCTCCTCACTCTATCATAGGCTCCATGCCATGAACTGCCAAGGTGGAGAACCCCCAGGTAGCTTGTGCTGGGACTTCCTCTGCCCTTTCTGTGGATGGGGTAGGCTCATGGGGCTGAGAGTGGGTCTCCTGCACCCTATGACTATGAGAGCCTTGCATGCTGTGACTGTAGAATTGTGTGGCTGCATGATAGGATGTGGGATGTAGCTGTGTCTCTGTGCAATGACTGTGTCTGACTTCAGAGGCTCATAGTTCCCTGAGTGCCTGGGGTAGATCATTGCAAAGGGCTCTAAGCACATACTGAGGACCACACAGAACCTTTCTGTGGTTCACATGCCAGTGTGGCCAGAAGTGCTAGCCACTGTGAGCTAACCTTGGGCATTGATCACCTTGGAGAGAGGGAATGAGGCAGTGATTATGCCAGCAGAAGTGAGAATACCCTACATCCAGCTGACAATAGAGGAAATCTCCAAGTACAACTTGGGTGTTACTGTGGACTTTTGCCCAACCCTTGAGCACTGACCAGAGCTCCCTGGCCCCACCCAGCACAAGCTTCTGGATATCTGCTGAAGGAGCAGACACTCCCCTAAGCCACACAGTTCACAGATAAAAGCCATCAGAAAAGAAAACCAACAAGTGTTTCTGCATATGACTAAATATGAATGCAGAAACAATATAAGCTGAAAAGCCCATGAGAGTCCAAAACACTCTTGCAAAAAAAAAAAAAAAAAAAAAAAAAAAAACCCTAAATGAAAGATCTCCGCGAGTGAGATCCCAGTGAAAAGAACAGGTCATCAAAGAAGGAGGTACCTTTCTCTGAAGGGAGGAGAGAACTTCCACTTTGACCATGGCCTTGTCTAAATATGATCAGAGTCGGTGAACTCAAAAGGCTTCCATAGCCTTGGCAACTCATGACAAGAGCCTAGGGTGATTACTGATGCCATAAACAAGAGTGTCAATTTGGTAAGTCAACAACAGGAGTCACTGTGCACTTACTCCTCATGTAGGATCTCTGTCCTTAATGTGCTGTACATTGTGATTTAATGCTATAATGAGTACTCAAACAGTATATTTCACTTTGTGTTTCTATGTGGGTGCAAACTGTTGAAATCTTTACTTAATATATGCTAAACTGATCTTCTGTATATAAAGAGAATTGAAAATGAATCTTGATGTGAATGGAAGGGGGGAGGGAGAGGGAAAGGGGAGGGTTGCGGGTGGGAGGGAAGTTATGGGGGGGGAAGCCATTGTAATCCATAAGCTGTACTTTGGAAATTTATATTCATTAAATAAAAGTTAAAAAAAAGAAAACATATGAATCTGTATTTTTCATACTGGCCTATTTCACCAAGCAAATGGTTTCCATTTCATCCATTTTGTTGCAAAAGACAGGATTTCATTCTTTTTATGGCTTTGTGGTATTCCATAGTGTAAATATTACACATGTTCTTTATCCAGTCATCTGTTGATGGACATCTGGGTTTATTGTAGCTACCATGAATTGAGATTCAATAAACATGGGGGTAAAATGAAAAAAAAAAAAGAAACACACAGAAGACAATATGACTCCCCCAAGGGATCACAACACTTCAATATTAGAATGTGAAGATAAAGAGATTCATGAAATTCCTGAAAAAGAATTCAAATGAATGATCATAATACTACTCAAAAACCTATAGAAACAAATTTATGAGATAAAGAAATCCATTTATGATATGGGTGAAAAATTTTGCCAAGAGATAGACACACTGAGGAGAAATAAAACTGAAATATTAGAGATGCAGAACTCAGTATGTCAAATAGAAAGTACAGTGGAAAGCCTTGACAGCAGACATGGTGAGGCAGAAAAAAGAATATCCAAGCTAGAAGACAAATAATTGAGTTGTCTCAGTAAGTTGGACAAAAAAGGAGAAAAAATTAGAAAAATTGAAAATAGTGTTGGATATTTATGGGATACTATCAAATGATCAAACATATGTATCTCAGGAGTTCCTGAAGGTGTGTAAAGAGATAATGAATTAGCAAACCTACTCTGTGAAATATTAGTAAAAATCTTTCCTATTTTGGAGAAACAAACGGACATCCAAGGACAGGAAGCACAAGAACTCCTAATAAATATATTTAGAAAAGATCTTCACTGTGACACTTTATAGTAAAGCATATAGAAAAGATTCTAAAATGAGCATGAGAGAAATACCGCATTACCTTCAGAGGAACCCCAGTTAGTCTAATAGCTGATTTCACATCAGAAACCCTACAGGCCAGGAGATAATAGAGAGACATAGTGCAAGTCTAAAAGAAACAAACTCTCAAACCAGAACATTGTATCTAGCAAAGCTCTCATTTATAAATGAAGGTGAAATAAAGATCTTCCAAACCAAAGAGAAATTGGAAGAATTTGTCACCATTTGTCCAACCTTACAAATGATTCTTAAGGATGTGCTAACATAGAAACAGAATGAAAGTCATCATTATGAAATAACATGAAAAAATAAAACCTCCTAGTAAAAGTACATAGCAAGCAACAGAAATATTTACAGAAAAATGGCATGACTAGGTCATTACATGTAAATAATAACTTTGAATGTAAATGGCCTAAATTCTCCAAAGATATAGATTGGCTGAATGGATTAGAAAACAAGACCTATCTATTTGCTGTCTACAAGAAACACACTTCACCAACAAGGAAACATACGACTTAAAGTGAAAGGAGGCAAAAAGATATTCCATGCTAAAAGAAAGCAAAAATGAACAGGCACAGCCATCCCAATATCATACAAAATAGACTTTAAGACAACAACTCTTCAAAGAGACAAATAAGGGCATTATGTAATGATTAAGGTATCAATTCAACAGGAATAGGTGAATATAGTAAATGTATATGCACATGATACCATGTTATCCAAATGTTAATGGATCTAAAGTGAGATACAGACTCCAATACAATAAAAATGGGGCACTTCAAAGCCCATTTTCATCAATGGGCAGATCAATTAGACAGAAAATCAACAAAGAAACAATAGAGGTAATCTATACTATAGACTAGATTGAATTAATTGACATCTATAGAACATTTCATCCTACAGCTGCAGAATACACATTCATTTCATCAGTGCATGGAACTTTCTCTAGGATAGACCAATTGGCTAGGCCAATCATAAAAGAAGTTTCAACACATTAAAAAGCTGAAATCATAACCTGTGTCTTATTGGATTACAATGGAATAAAGATGAGAATGAATGACTTAAGAAGTTTTAGAAAATATACAAACTCATGGAGACTGAACAGCATGTTCTTTCACAGAAGAAATTAAAATGAAAATCAAAAAAATTCTGGAAATGAATGAAGATCATAACACAATACATAGGGTATGGCAAAAACAGTGTTAAGAGGGAAGTTCATGGGGCTGGTGCTGTGGCGCAGCAGGTTAATGCCACGGCCTGCAGTGCCAGCATCCCATATGGGCGCCAGTTAGAGACCGGTTGCTCCACTTTAAATCCAGCTCACTGCTATGTCCTGGGAAAGCAGTAGAAGATGGCCCAAGTCCTTGGGCTCCTACACCTGTGTGGGAAGACCTGGAGGAAGCTCCTGGCTCCTGGCTTTGGATCGGCACAGTTCTGACCATTGTGGCCAACTGGGGAGTGAGCCAGCAGATGGAAGATCTCTCTCTCTCTCTCTGCCTCTCTTCTCTCTGTGTGACTCTGACTTTCAAATAAATAAATAAATATTTTTTTAAAAAAGAGGGAAGTTCATAGCAATTGGTGCCTACATCAACAAATCGGAAATGTGCTATATAAATCAGCTATTGATGCATCTCAAGGACCTAGAAAAACAACAACAATCCAAACCCAAAATTAGTAGGAGGAAATAAATAATTAAAATTAGAGAAGGATTCAGGGCAAGATGGCGGAATAGGAAGGGAGCACACTGATAGTCTGGGGAGAGATAGTTTAATAAAAGTGGAGATACTGCAGGTTCAAGGAAGAGTAGGGGAGGAAACAGCAGAAGAAACTCTTCCGGAACGCATGACTCACAGCGGACCTGCGTGGAGAGCGTGGGAGCCCACAGTTCGGGACACCAGCGGCAGACTCAACACACCAGCGCTGGAACGCGAGGTGAGCCGAACCTCAATAGCCTGAGACACCAGCAGGCAAGCGGAGAGAGGAGATTAGAGGGAACGACCCCGGGGGGGGGGGGGGGGGAGTTCACCAGGCTAACTGGAAGAGAGAGAGAGAGAGAAAAAAAAAAGGGTGACTAGTACGGACACGGGTTTCTCTCTCTCCGCTCACCTCTCAAGGGCGAGCAAGACAAAGAGCAGGCGCCATCTTGGACATACATCATAAGCAGAACGACCTCAGGTCTGCACCGGCCCTGAGCCTAGCAGAAAAACCTGACTCTGGGCGGGGCGAATTAACAGGAGATTAGGACCTAGTAAATTTGTGGTGCTACTGAACTGAGACTGTGAAAAAAGAGACGGTGGGGGAGAGAACTCACGGAATTCACGTGAGCACTCTCCAGAGACGCTACAATTCCGTAACTTTGGCAACCCAGTGGGAGACTGAAGGAGAATTTGAGCCCACTCTGAGGGCCGAACAGATTCCCTGTGTGATCCTTGGGAAAGAGCTTCTGATCTCTGGCTCCTGTGGGTATATCATTTGCCTGCTAACTACCTCCAACTTCATTCAGCTGTGCGGAATTACTTCCCTTTTGAATCAAAAAAAAAAAAAAAAAAAAAAGAAAGAGAGAGAGGTTTACCACGCCTAACCTGGGAGTGTCACCTTTGGCACACCAAACAGAGCTGTCAGGCCACACCCATCTCAAGCCCTAAGGCTCCATCAAAAACAGATAGTCCACTTAATCTAGAGTCATAGTATAACAAGAAAAAGCACCACAGTGAAGAAACCAAATATCTCCAATATGCCAAATAACAAACGCAAAAACCGAGGTAATAAAAACAAGGAAGTCACCATGACACCCTCAAATGAAAAAGACACCCCAATTCAAGATTATGAAGATGATGACATAGAAGAAATGCAAGAAGCAGATCTCAAAAAATTGATAAGAACATTAAGAAGTTCTCAAAAACAAATTCTTGAACTACAGAAATCCTTAATGGACAAGATAGAAAATCTCTCTCGTGAAAATGAAATATTAAGGAGGAATCAAAATGAAACGAAACAACTAGTACAACAGGAAACTGTGATAGTGACTGAAGTGAAGAATTCAATAGATCAAATGAAAAACACAATAGAGAGCCTTACAAACAGAATGGGTGAAGCAGAAGAGAGAATATCGGACTTAGAAGACAGAGAACAGGAAAGGATACAGTCAGACCAAAGAAAAGAAGAGGAAATTAGAAATCTAAAACATATTGTCGGGAATCTTCAGGATACTATTAAAAAACCCAACATTCGGGTTCTAGGAGTTCCTGAAGGCATGGAGAGGGAGAAAGGATTAGAAGGCCTTTTTAGTGAGATATTAGCAGAAAATTTCCCAGGTTTCGAGAAGGACAGAGAAATCCTAGTACAGGAAGCTCACAGAACCCCTAATAAACACGACCAAAAGAGATCCTCACCACGACATGTTGTAATTAAACTCTCCACAGTGAAACATAAAGAAAAGATCCTAAAATGTGCAAGAGAGAAACATCAGATTACTCTCAGAGGATCTCCAATCAGACTCACAGCTGACTTCTCATCAGAAACTCTACAAGCTAGGAGGGAATGGCGAGATATAGCCCAGGTACTAGGAGAGAACAACTGCCAGCCCAGAATATTATATCCTGCAAAGCTATCATTTGTGAATGAAGGTGAAATAAAGACTTTTCATTGCAAACAGAAATTGAAAGAATTTGTTGCCACTCATCCAGCCCTGCAAAAGATGTTAAAGATGTGTTACACACAGAAACAAAGAAACACGTCATCAATATGAAAGAAGGTAAAGGAAGGAAACCAAGGAAGGAAAGCTCACAGCAAAAGATCACAGGGAATTCAAAGCATATATTAGAACTTATCTTTGGCAAATGGCAGGGCAAAGTTACCACTTATCATTAGTCACATTGAACGTGAATGGCCTGAACTGTCCAGTTAAAAGACACCGATTGGCTGATTGGGTTAAGGAACAAAACCCATCTATTTGCTGCTTACAAGAAACACATCTTTCCAACAAAGATCCATACAGACTGAAAGTGAAAGGCTGGAAAAAGATATACCATGCCAACAGAAATGAAAAAAGAGCGGGCGTAGCCATCTTAATATCGGACAACATAAACTTTACCTCAAAAACTGTTAAGAGAGACAAAGAGGGACACTATATCATGATTAAGGGATCAATTCAACAGGAAGATATAACAATTATCAATGTATATGCACCTAACTACAGGGCACCAGTTTATCTAAAAGATTTGTTAAGGGACTTAAAGGGAGACTTAGACCCCAATACAATAGTACTGGGGGACTTCAATACTCCACTCTCAGAAATAGACAGATCATCCGGACAGAAGATCAACAAGGATACAGTAGATTTAAACGACACTATAGCCCAAATGGATCTAACAGATATATACAGAACTTTCAATCCTACAGCTAAAGATTTTACATTCTTCTCAGCAGTACATGGAACGTTCTCTAGGATTGACCACATACTAGGCCATAAAGCAAGTCTCAGCAAATTCAAAAGAATTAGAATCATACCACGCAGCTTCTCAGACCATAAAGGAATAAAGTTGGAAATTAGCAACTCAGGAATCCCTAGAGCATACGCAAACACATGGAGATTGAACAATATGCTCCTGAATGAACAATGGGTCATAGAAGAAATCAAAAGAGAAATCAAAAACTTTATGGAAGTAAATGAGGATAACAGCACAACATACCAAAACTTATGGGATGCAGCAAAAGCAGTGTTAAGGGGGAAGTTTATATCAATCGGTGCCTACATCAAGAAATCGGAAAGGCACCAACAAGATGAGCTTTCACATCACCTCAAGGATCTAGAAAACCTACAGCAAACCAGACCCAAATCTAGTAGGAGAAGAGAAATAATTAAAATCAGAGAAGAAATCAACAGGATTGAATCAAGAAAAACATTCCAAAAAATCAGCCAAACGAGGAGCTGGCTTTTTGAAAAAATAAACAAAATTGACACCCCATTGGCCCAACTAACTAAAAAAAGAAGAGAAAAGACCCAAATCAATAAAATCAGAGATGAAAAAGGAAACGTAACAACGGACACCACAGAAATAAAAAGAATCATCAGAAATTACTACAAGGACTTGTATGCCAGCAAACAGGGAAACCTATCAGAAATGGATAGATTCCTGGACACATGCAACCTGCCTAAATTGAACCAGGAAGACATCGAAAACCTAAACAGACCCATAACTGAGACAGAAATTGAAACAGTAATAAAGGCCCTCCCAACAAAGAAAAGCCCAGGACCAGATGGATTCACTGCTGAATTCTACCAGACATTTAAAGAAGAACTAACTCCAATTCTTCTCAAACTATTCAGAACAATCGAAGAAGAGGGAATCCTCCCAAATTCTTTCTATGAAGCCAGCATCACCTTAATTCCTTAGCCGGAAAAAGATGCAGCACTGAAAGAGAATTACAGACCAATATCCCTGATGAACATAGATGCAAAAATCCTCAATAAAATTCTCACCAATAGAATGCAACAACACATCAGAAAGATCATCCACCCAGACCAAGTGGGATTTATCCCTGGTATGCAGGGATGGTTTAATGTGCGCAAGACAATCAATGTGATACACCACATTAACAGACTGCAGAACAAAAACCATATGATTATCTCAATAGATGCAGAGAAAGCATTTGATAAAATACAACACCCGTTCATGATGAAAACTCTAAGTAAACTGGGTATGGAAGGAACATTCCTCAATACAATCAAAGCAATCTATGAAAAACCCACAGCCAACATCCTATTGAATGGGGAAAAGTTGGAAGCATTTCCACTGAGATCTGGTACCAGACAAGGATGCCCACTCTCACCACTGCTATTCAATATAGTTCTGGACGTTCTAGCCAGAGCTATTAGGCAAGAAAAAGAAATTAAAGGGATACAAATTGGGAAGGAAGAACTCAAACTATCCCTCTTTGCAGATGACATGATTCTGTATTTAGGGGACCCAAAGAACTCTACTAAGAGACTATTGGAACTCATAGAAGAGTTTGGCAAAGTAGCAGGGTATAAAATCAATGCACAAAAATCAACAGCCTTTGTATACACAGACAATGCCATGGCTGAGGAAGAACTTCTAAGATCAATCCCATTCACAATAGCTACAAAAACAATCAAATACCTTGGAATAAACTTAACCAAGGACGTTAAAGACCTCTACGACGAAAATTACAAAACCTTAAAGAAAGAAATAGAAGAGGATACCAAGAAATGGAAAAATCTTCCATGCTCATGGATTGGAAGAATCAATATCATCAAAATGTCCATTCTCCCAAAAGCAATTTATAGATTCAATGCAATACCAATCAAGATACCGAAGAGCTTCTTCTCAGATCTGGAAAAAATGGTGCTGAAATTTATATGGAGGCACAAGAGACCTCGAATAGCTAAAGCAATCTTGTAAACAAAAACAAAGCCGGAGGCATCACAATACCAGATTTCAGGACATACTACAGGGTAGTTGTAATCAAAACAGCATGGTACTGGTACAGAAACAGATGGATAGACCAATGGAACAGAATTGAAACACCAGAAATCAACCCAAACATCTACAGCCAACTTATATTTGATCAAGGATCTAAAACTAATTCCTGGAGCAAGGACAGTCTATTCAATAAATGGTGCTGGGAAAATTGGATTTCCACGTGCAGAAGCATGAAGCAAGACCCCTGCCTTACGCCTTACACAAAAATCCACTCAACATGGATTAAAGACCTAAATCTATGACCTGACACCATCAAGTTACTAGAGAACATTGTAGAAACCCTTCAAGATATTGGCACAGGCAGAGTTTCTGGAAAAGACCCGGGAGGCACAGGCAGTCAAAGCCAAAATTAACTATTGGGATTGCATCAAATTGAGAAGTTTCTGTACTGCAAAAGAAACAGTCAGGAGAGTGAAGAGACAACCGACAGAATGGGAAAAAATATTTGCAAACTATGCAACAGATAAAGGGTTAATAACCAGAATCTACAAAGAGATCAAGAAACTCCACAAAAACAAAACCAACAACCCACTTAAGAGATGGGCTAAGGACCTCAATAGACATTTTTCAAAAGAGGAAATCCAAATGGCCAACAGGCACATGAAAAAATGTTCAAGGTCACTAGCAATCAGGGAAATGCAAATCAAAACCACAATGAGGTTTCACCTCACCCCGGTTAGAATGGCTCACATGCAGAAATCTACCAACAACAGATGCTGGCGAGGATGTGGGGAAAAAGGGACACTAACCCACTGTTGGTGGGAATGCAAACTGGTGAAGCCTCTATGGAAGTCAGTCTGGAGATTCCTCAGAAACCTGAAGATAACCCTACCGTTCGACCCAGCCATCCCACTCCTTGGAATTTACCCAAAGGAATTTAAATTGGCAAACAAAAAAGCGGTCTGCACCCTAATGTTTATTGCAGCTCAATTCACAATAGCTAAGACCTGGAACCAACATAAATGCCCATCAACGATAGACTGGATAAAGAAATTATGGGATAGGTACTCTTTAGAATACTATACCGCAGTAAGAAACAACGAAATCCAGTCACTTGCAACAAAATGGAGGAATCTGGAACACATCATGCTGAGTGAAATAAGCCAGTCCCAAAGGGACAAATACCATATGTTCTCCCTGATCGGTGATGACTGACTGAACACCAAGAGGGAAACCTGTTCGAGTGAGGTGGACACTATGGGAAACGGTGGCTTGATCAGCATAGCCCTGACTGTTAATGAACAACTTAATACATTATCCCTCTTAGTGGTTTTTTTGTCTGTTCTACTTAATATGACTGGTTTAGTTCTGTAATTGATGCACAGTTATTCTTAAGTGTTGAAAATTAACTGAAATGTGATCCTTGTTGAACATGGGAGTGGGAATGGGAGAGGGAAGAGATGTATAATTTGGGATATGCTCAGGCTGACTTGCCCCAAGTGGTGGAGTTGGAAGCATACCAGGGGATTCCAATTCAATCCCATCGAGGTGGCATGTACCAATGCCATCTCACTGTTCCAGGTGAACAATTTCAGTTCACAGTTGGTCATGGTGGAGGGACTGGGAGTCAAAGAGAGCACATAGACAAGTCTAGTACCTGCTAACGCTAACTGATGGAGTAAATAAAGGGGAGAGTGATCCAACATGGGAAGTGAGATACTCAGCAGACTCATAGAATGGCAGATGTCCTAAATAGCACTCTGGCCTCAGAATCAGCCCTAAAGGCCTTCGGATCTGGCTGAAAAGCCCATGAGAGTATTTCAGGCATGGAAAGCCAAGACACTCTGGCAAAAGATCTCTGTGAGTGAGATCCCAGTGGAAAGAACAGGTCATCAAAGAAGGAGGTACCTTTCTCTGAAGGGAGGAGAGAACCTCCACTTTGACTATGACCTTGTCTAAACAAGATAAGAATCGGAGAACTCAGAGGGCTTCCATAGCCTTGGAAACTCATGACTGGAGCATAGGGAGATTACTGATGCCATAGACAGGAGTGTCAATTGGTAAAGTCAACAACAGGAGTCACTGTGCACTTACTCCTCATGTAGGATCTCTGTCCTTAATGTGCTGTGCATTGAGATTTAATGCTATAACGAGTACTCAAACAATATATTTCACTTTGTGTTTCTATGGGGGTGCAAACTGTTGAAATCCTTACTTAATGCATACTAAACTGATCTTCTGTAAAAAAAAAAAAAAGAAATTATCAATTCCCAACTTGACTCTCACTGGGATTAAACATGACAATAGGTCTGCTCTGATTTCATCATCATTTAAAAAAAATCATCTATTATTTTTCACATTATGTTTCTGTGTGGGAGCAAACTGTTGAAATCCATACTTAATGTATACTAAGCTGATCTTCTGTATATTAAGATAATCGAAAATGAATCTTGATGTGAATGGAAGGGGAGAGGGAGTGGGAAAGGGGAGGGTTGTGGGTGGGAGGGACGGTATGGGGGGGAAGCCATTGTAATCCATAAGTCGTACTTTGGAAATTTATATTCATTAAATAAAAGTTTAAAAAAAATAAAAAAAATTAGAGAAGAAATTAACAAAATTGGAACTAAAAACAATATAAAAGATTAGTGAAATTAATAACTTTTTTAAAAAAAAAAGGGAGAAGACTGAAATCAATGAAATCAGAAATGAAAAAGGAGGTGTGGCAATGGACACCACAGAAATAAAAACAATCATCAGGAACTACTATACACAGTCAATTTGTCAACAAATTGGAATTCTAGAACACATGGATAGATTTCTGGACACATACAATCTACTAAATCTACTGAAGAATTGGCCGGCGCTGCGGCTCACTAGGCTAATCCTCCGCCTTGTGGCGCTGGCACACCGGGTTCTAGTCCCGGTCAGGGTGCCGCATTCTGTCCCGGTTGCCCCTCTTCCAGGCCAGCTCTCTGTTGTGGCCAGGGAGTGCAGTGGAGGAAGGCCCAAGTCCTTGGGCCCTGCACCCCATGGGAGACCAGGATAAGTACCTGGCTCCTGCCATCGGATCAGCGCGGTGCGCCGGCCGCAGCGCGCCAGCCGCGGCGGCCATTGGAGAGTGAACCAATGGCAAAGGAAAACCTTTCTCTCTGTCTCTCTCTCTCACTGTCCACTCTGCCTGTCAAAAAAAAAATCTAAAGAATTATGAATACATAGAAAACCTGAGTAGACCAAAAAAAAAAAAAAAAAACCAAGGCAGAGATTAAATCAATAATAAAGACAATCCCAACAAAGAAAAGCAAAGGACCAAACAGCTTCACTGCTGAATTCTACTAAACTTTTAAAGAACTAATTCCGATTCTTCTCAAACTATTAAAAATAAGTTAAAGAGAGAAAATCATCCCAAACACCTTATATGAGGCCTACATCAATTTAATTCCAAAACTTGAAAAAGATACAACAAAGAAAGAGAACTAAAGGCTGATATCCCTGATGAACATAGATGTCAAAATTCTCATTAATGCTAGTTAATCAGATCCAAAAATACACCAAAGGGATCATTCAACCAGGCAAAGTGGGATTTATACTTAGTATGCTGGTATAGTTCAACATATACAAATCAATAAATTTGATAATCACATTCACAAATCAAGGAATAAAAACCATATTATTATCTTAATCAATGCAGAAAAAGCATTTGATAAAATAAAATATATTCTTATGATAAAAACCTTAACCAAATTGGGTATAGAAGGAATATTCCTCACACAATCTAGGGAATATACAACAAACCTATAGCCAACATCATTTTGAAGGAGGAAATGTTGGAATCATTTCACTAAATCCACAACCAGACAAGGATGCCCACTTTCACCATTGCCTTTCAATATAGTTCTGAAGTTTTAGCCAGAGACATTAGGTAAGAAAAAGAAATCAAAGGGATGCAAATTGGAAAGGAGGAAATAAAATTATTCCTGTTTGCAAGTGGCATGATTCTATCTATAGGGGTTCAAAAGACTCCATTAAGAAACTACTGGAACTCATAAAATAGTTTGGTAAAGTTTAGGATACAGAATAAACACTCAAAATTCAATAGCTTTTGTATATACTAAAAATGCCATGGCTGAGAAAGAATTTGTAAGATCAGTACCATTCACAAGAGCTACAAAAATTAAATAGCTTGGAATAAATTTAACCAAGGTTGTGAAAGTTCTCTACAATGAAAATTACAAAACATTAAAGAAATATTAGAAGGAGAAACACAGAAACGGCAAAATCTTCTGGTGTGTGTAACGAGAGAATAATTAATATAATCAAAATTTCCATACTGTCCAAAGCAATTTACAGATTGAATGCTATCCCAATCAAAATATTAACAACATTCTTCTAGGATCTAGAAAAGAACAATGCTAAAATTCATATGGAAACACAAGAGACCCCAAATAGCTAAAATAATCTTAAACAACAAAGACAAAGCTGGAAGCGTTGTAATATCACACATCAAGATATAATACAGGGCAAGTATAATCAAAAGAACCTGGCACAAAAATATATATGAATAGACTTGTAGACAAATGGAACAGAATAGAAACCCCAGAAATTAATCCACACAGTTAAAACTAATCTGTGACAAATGAACTAAAATCAATGCGTAGAGAAAGGGCAGGCTCTTTAATAAATGATGCTGAGAAAACTGGATCTCCTATGCAAAAGTTTAAAACAAAATCCCTACCTTACACCTTTACAAGAATCAACTGAAAATGCATCAGAGTTCTAAATATATAATCTGATACCATCAAATTACTAGAGAAAAATAGCAGCGAAACTTATCTGTAAGACATCTGCATAGGCAAAGAATTCTTGAAAAGACTCCAGAAACACAGGCCATAAAGATAAAAACAGACAAATGGGATTACACCAAGCTAAAATGCTTGGTTTTAGCTTGGATTACACTAAGCTAAAGTACAAGTAAACACTCAATAAATAAAGAGGCAACAGACAGAATGGGAGAAATATTTGTAAACTAGGCTACTGATACAAGATTAATATCCAGGATTCATAAAAAGCTCAATAATTTAAACAAAAACAAAACAAAACAATCTAGCTAAGAAATGGGGAAAATGAGTGCTGTGGCGTAGTGGGTAAAGCTGCTGCCTGTAGTGCTAGCATCTCATATGAATGCCAGTTCGAATCCTGGCTGCTCCATTTCCAATCCAGCTCTCTACTATGGCCTAGGAAAGCTGTAAAAGATGGTTTAACTCCTTGGATCCCTGCACCTGCATGAGAGACAGGGAAGAAGCTCCTGGCTCCTGGCCTCAGATGTTCCCAGTTGTGGCTGTTGTGGACATTTCAGGAGTGAACTAGCAGATGGAACACTTCTCTCTCTCTCTCTCTCCTCCCCCCCAACCTCTGCCTCTGCCTCTCCATAACTCTGCCTCTCAAATAAATAAATAAATCTTTAAAAAGAAAAACAGAATGGAGAAAATGGGGCAGGCATTGTGGTTTACCAAGTAAAGTCGCCACCTGTGGTGCTGGCATCCCATATGGGTGCAGGATTGAGTCCTGACTGGTACGTTTCTGATCCAGCTCCCTGCTAATGTACCTGAGACAGCAGCAGAGGATGGCCCAAGTGCTTAGGCCCATGCACCTGTGTGGGAGATCCAGATGACGCTCTTGACACCTGGCTCTGGACAAGCCCAGCCTAGGCAATTGCAGCCATTTGGGGAGTGAACCATAAGATGGAAAATCCCTCTCTCTCTCTCTCTCTCTCTCTCTCTCTCTTTCTCTCCCCCCCTCTATCTAACTCTGCCTTTCAAATAAATAAATAAATCTAGAAAAACCAGAAAGGTGAAAAGGCTCGTGGCTCGTGGCTCTGGACCATCCTAGCCCTGACCATTGCAGCCATTTGGGGGATTGAACCAGGGGGTGAAAGAGATATCTCTCTCTCTCTCTCTCTCTCCCTCTCTCTCCATCTCTCTCTACAACCCAACCATTCAAGTAAATAAACAGACCTTTTAAAAAAAAGACAATCAAAATGTCCCCAAAGTCCATTTCATTTCTACACATTTCTTGAACTTTATATTAACTACCACATATCAGAGAAATCATATTTGTCTTTTTGAGACTGGCTTATTTCACTAAATGTAATGGAAGTTTTACCAAGAGCAATTAGGCAAGAGAAAGACAAAAGGCATAGAAGTATGCCTTTTTACAGATAATATGAATTTATATATAAGAAAAACCTAGACTCGACAAAAAAGGAAAGAAAAACTCTTAGAATTGATAAGAAAATTCGGTAAAGTTGCAGCATAGAAAATTAACACACACAATCAGCAATGTTTTTATGCACTAGAATGAATTTCCTGAAAAAGAAATTATAAGAGTAATGCCATTCACAAGATATACAAAACTGTATCAGAATAAAATTTACCAAGGAAGTAAAAGATTTCTTCAATGAAAATTATAAAATATTAATGAAAGAAATTGAAGAAGATAGAAAAAAGTGAAACGATAACCTACATTCATTTATTGGAAGAAATAATGTCCTTAAAATGTCCCTATTCTCCAAAGTGATTTACACATTCAATGCAATCTCTATCAAAACATCAATGAGATTCTTCACAGAACTAGAAAAAAAATCCTAAAATTCACATGGAAGAACAAAAGAACCTGAAATGACAAAGCAATCTTGAACAAAAAGATCAAAGCTGGATGCATCATAATACCTGATTTTAAGACTTTCTCTCAGAGCCACATAGCCAAAAGAGCAGAGTACTAGCACATAGTACAGACACATAGATCAGTGGAATAAAATAGTTATCTCAGAAATTAATCCATGCATCTAAAGCCAATAAATTCTCCACAAATGTGTTTAAGACATATGCTGGAGGGAGGACACTCTCTTTAAAAATACGTTTTGGTAAAACTGGATATTCATATGCAGAAAATTGACCTTTTCCCCCATGTCTCAACCTATGCAAAAATAAACTCAAATGGTTCAAGGACCTAAATGTAAGACCTAAAACTATTAAACTACTAAAAGAACTACAAGGAAAGTACTTCAAGACATCAGTACAAGCAATGATTTTTTTTTTTTTTGGATAAAACTCAGAAAACATAGGCAACAAAAGCAAAAATAGATAAATGGGATTATACCCAACCAAGAAATTCTGCAAAGCAAAGGAAACAGTAAACAGATTAAAGAGACAGTGACAGATGGGAGAAAATATTACAAATTATTCATCAGACAAAGGATTAATACAGTATAAGAAACTTATATAACTTAATCAGCAAAGGATATGAATACACATTTCTCAAAAGAAAACTTATAAATGGCCAATACATATGTGAAAAAAATGTTCAATATCATTAGCCATCAGGGTTATACAAATCAGAACCACAATGAGATACTATCTCACCTCAGATTAGCTATTATGAAAAAGACAAAAAAATAACAAATGCTAATGAGGATTTGTTGAAAAGGGAATCTTTACATACAACTATTGGGAATTCAAATTAGTACAGCCATTATGGAGAACAGTATGAATGTTACTCATAAAACTAAAAATAAATCTGCCATATATCCCAGCTGTCTCACTTCTGGGAGTCAATCTGATGGAAGTGAAATTAGTATATCAAAGTGATCTGTACACGCCCATGTTCATTGCAGCACTACTTACAACAGCCGTGATATGGAATCAACCCAGGTGTCCACTGATACATGAATGGATAAAGAAAATTTGATATATATACACAACAAATACTATTAAGCCAAGAAGGTATTAAATTCTGTCATTTATAGTAAGATAGATGGAACTGGAGGTCACTGTGCACTTACTCCCCATATAGGACCTCTATCCTTAATGAGATGTACTATGAGAATTAACGGTAAAACTTATCTTCAAACAGCCAGGGCTGGGCTGGCCAAAGCCCAAGAGGCAGAAATTCTACCCACATGGGAGGCAGGAGCCCAAATACTTGGAGCCATCATATGCCGCCTTCCCAGGCACATCAGCAGGGAGCTGGATTGGAAGCAGAGCAGCCTAGTCTCAAACCAGCCACTCTGCAGGTGTCGCAAGCAGCAGCTTAACTTGCTGTACCACACACAGGACCCTCTACAGACTTTTTGAATTACCCTTATTGTCACCATTTAATGAATTCAATACTCTGACTAACTATAGAATTTTTTTATTGTGAGCAAATGGCTAATGCTAGTGAATAGTTAGAATCCACTAAATAAACCAGAGATGATTATTATTGAGCTTCCCGTGATAAGATATTCACCCCTAAGAAACTTGAGAATGAAGAGGAACTTTGATGGACCTTGATGAAGGCATTATAATTTGGATTGTTGGAAAATTAATAAGGACAACATTCCAGAAAGCAAAAGTAATGTGAACCAGATACGTAGTAATATACAACATACACAAAATAATAGATAAGATCCACATTAAAGATACAGAAAGCAGTGAGATATGCAGAGGCTTTGACTGAAATGGAGAGGATACCATGAATTTTGTGAATGTTGTAAAATTTCAGAGTGAAGTCTCAAGTTTGAATTTGAAGTACCTAATGGATATATCAATTCAAGGTGCCTAATGGATATATGAATTGCTCAAACTGCTTGTATAAGTAACTCAGGGACCTTGTTTTAAATCATTCACCCTTTCTTTTAGTAAATAAGACAATGAGTTTGGTTAGGGTTAGTGATATGCTTTTTGAAAATATGTGCTGTGGGCCGGCACTGTGGCTTAGCAGGCAAAGCCACCGCCTGCAGTGCTGGCATCCCATAGGGGTGCCAGTTGAGGTCCTGGCTGCTCCACTTACAATTTAGCTCTCTGCTATGGCCTGGAAAAGCAGTAGAAGATGGCCCAAGTCCTTGGGCCCCTGCACCCACGTGGGAGACCTGGAAGAAACCCCTGGCTCCTGACTTCGGATCAGCCCAGCTCTGACCGTTGCAGCCATCTGGGGAGTGAACCAATGGGTGGAAGACTCTCTCTCTTTCTCTCTCTCTCTCTCTCTCTCTCTCTCTTTCTCTCTCTCTCTCTCTGCCTCTGCCTCTCTGCAACTCTGCCTTTCAAATAAATACATACATCTTTTAAAAAAAGAAAGAAAATATGTTCTGAATCATAATAATCACATTCTTGACTACAGATTTGCCCTCTGTAACTAGCAGTTTTCCTAGCAGAGCTCTTTTTTTCAGAAATAAAGTTAACTATCAATTGTCTACTATTTATCATATTCTTACAAAGATGAGCCAATACTGCTGTACTCATATGGTCACTGCAGCTTTCATAATAAATTACTTATTTTATTAGAGGTTATTCCCCTTACCTGGGCATTAGTTTTAGATATGATTAGACGCAGTTAACTTAAAGAGATTTAATTTTTATTACCTAAGATATTATGATTTTTGTATTTTATATATTTCAGGGGAGGTACTTTTTATTTTTTATTTTTATACTATTATATTGGTTCACTTAATCAAACGGCAGAGAGACAGATTTACAGATAAACAAATAGAGCTGCTAGGCACTGGATGTCTTAACCAGTGTTTTAACCTGTAGGTCAAGCACAAGTCACCAATATTAGCTAACACTCTTGATAAAGAAAAAGTTACATGGTTTTTAGCTTATTGTTATCTTTTCCAGGACAAATTCAGTCAAATTGTATCACCTACTTTAAGGTCATTGTATTAACTTTCCTCCACTAAGGGAATAGAATGCATTTCCACCTCTCTCCTAAGCCTGCTTCTTTTTCTTTTATGTTGAAGGCACATTAAAAATTTATTCTTCAACATCATATTTCTTAAATGCTCTCTTTATCCTATTCTTGTTGGCTTTTGCGTATTTTTGGTCTGAGTCTATCCATTATCCATGCTAATATTTTTATTATTAAAAAGTCCCAGTTCTTTGTCTGCAATTTCTGATTCCTATAACAAAATTATTAAAATGTTAAACCAAGGCTGGCGCCGTGGTTCACTTGGCTAATCCTCCACCTGCGGTGCTGGCACCCCAGATTCCAGTCCCGGTTGGGGCACTGGATTCTGTCCCGGTTGCTCCTCTTCCAGTCCAGCTTGCTGCTGTGGCACAGGAAGGCAGTGGAGGATGGCCCAAGTACTTGGGCCCTGCACCTGCATGGGAGACCAGGAAGAAGCAGCTGGCTCCTGGCTTCGGATCGGCGCAGCACACTGGCCGTAGCGGCCATTTGGGGGGTGAACCAACGGAAAGGAAGACCTTTCTTTTTGTCTCTCTCTCTCTCTCACTGTCTAACTCTGCCTGTCAAAAAAAAAAAATGTTAAGCCAAAAGCAGACACAAACTCCTTTAGCAGAAAAAGCTGAGTTTTAGAAAATATACATTTTTATTTACTCTTCTTTATATGAATATTTTAAGTTTTATTGAAGAAATAGTAACATGCATAATTACCATCCAGTTGTGAATGTTTGGTGTGTACATAATATAGCCTTTCCAAAATCTGACAAACATTATCACTTGATTGTCTGAATAGATTCATGTCTTAATCCACACTCTTACTGACTGTATGCCTCGCATTAATTGCTTCAAGGGCTGGACCAGGTTTGTACTGGGAAATCCTGAGTCATAAAAGCTATTTCAAAAGAGAAAAACCCTAATACTCATACAGCATTTTAAAATATTTTTTGATGATAGAAAATATTCCACTCTATTATATTTTCAGTTAATAACTGTATCTTGGGATGGATACTCATTTGGTATCCATCATCTGAGACATCATTTGTAAGTGTACCATTATTCAAACACTGTCAAAAGAGTTATTTACATAAGAGGAGGGGCAAACCAGTAAAAGATAATTTTCTGGTACAAACATGTACTTTTTTTTCTTCTAGTAGTACTATTAGTAGGAATACCTTAAGAAACAACCTGACCTCATACGAAGACATATTCAGGAATAGGAGGAAGAAAAAACAATGTTTGGAAATCCAGCTTTATTTTTCCAGCAAAATATTCTTGGTCATGGTGAGAGATAACATGATCTCATTCTGCTGACTCAAGTACTGGAGGAGTGATCACTGATGAGCCATCTCCCCCCGTGTTGAGTTTTTCACTCATTTCTATGACAATAAAGAAGCAATCCTGCCTTGCTAAGATTTGTTTCATTTTATATTTTGGAAAGACCACACTATGTACACACCAAATAAAGAGTAACTGGGGCTGGTGCCGTGGCTCACTAGGCTAATCCTCTGCCTGTGGTGCCGGCACACCGGGTTCTAGTCCCAGTCGAGTTGCCGGATTCTGTCCTGGTTGGCCCTTTTCCAGGCCAGCTCTCTGCTGTGGCCCGGGAGTGCAGTGGAGGATGTCCCAAGTCCTTGGGCCCTGCACCCCATGGGAGACCAGGAGAAGCACCTGGCTCCTGTCTTGGGATCAGCACGGTGTGCCGCCTGCAGCGCGCCGGCCGCAGCGGCCATTGGAGGGTGAACCAACGGCAAAAGAAGACCTTTCTCTCTGTCTGTCTCTCTCTCATTGTATACTCTGCCTGTCAAAAAAAAAAAAAAAAAAAAAAAAGGAAGAGTAACTGGGAGGTGATCATGCATGTCACTATTTTGGCATTAAAACTTACAGAGCCTCGCATTACAAAGGGTAAATAAGAGTGTAAGTAGCCTCAAAGTCAGGCTTGCAGAATTTCACAGGATTCATTGTGGGTTTCTGCAGGCTGGGTTGGATATATTTAGATTATTATCTGGCCCTGACAGTCTTCAGGCTGTTCTCTGAGCACCAGACTCTGTTTCGATTTGGACGTCAGACAGGAAAGTTAGCATGTGGAAAACTAAATTCTTTATTTCCACACGTTACCACCCCCAACCAATCCACACCAGGCTTCCACATCTCAATGAATATCACAGCATCCATTAGGAGCTTGAATCAAACCCCAAGGAGTCACCTATGACTTCAACACTTGACCCACCAACCTGTGCTATCAACTCATAATCCTTCACCTTCACCCTATAGTATCAGATTATGTCTTCAATGTCTCTGTGGTGTGTGGTTACCTTCCATCCTCTCCACCTTTGCCACTGCAGTCCTGTTGATCATCATCCTTCACCTGGGCCATTGCCACAACTTCACACACTTTCTGTTTTCATCTTTGTAACTGGCTTGCAATGATAAAGTCTGTGGAATTTTAATTCCTGCTGTAAATTACCACATATTTTATGCAACATATTAATCAAATTGTTCCATTTAAAGGACTTGAATGACTTAGATAAAAAGAAGCAACACTGACTGCATTGTCTGCTTATCTCTGGCTTCATGATATTTGGGCTACATTTTCCTTCTAGCTGCTGTTTAAAAATGTCAGGTGAGGGGACTGGCGTTGTGGTGCAGTGGGTTTAGTCCACTGTCTGCAATGCCAGCATCCCATACGGGCACCACTTTGAGTCCTGAATGCCCATCTTCCGACCCAACTCCTTGCTAGTGTGCCTGGGAAAACAGTGAAAGGTGGCCCAAGTCCTTGGCACCCTGAACACATGTGGAAGAACTGGATAGGGTTCCAGGCTCCTCCTGGCCCAGACCCAGCCATTGCAGCCTTTGGGTGTGAACTGGTAGATGGAAGATCTCTCTCTCTCTCCCTCTCTCTGTAACTATGCCTTTCAAATAAACAAATCTTTAAAAAATGTCAGGTAAAGTCTGTCTTTTCAGTCCCTCTGAAGCTTTCTGCTTAGGTAGCATACATGACTTCCTTCATTCCTGGGATAGGTTCTTCCTCATAGAACTGTTCTAAGACAGCAGCCCTAAATGCACACACACACTCTTCCATCTGCCTCCCACTCCATCCATCCTTCAGCCCTCCCTCTTCCCTTGCTTTGTGTTTCTTAATGGGCTTTCCAATTGTTGCTGCTATGTATAGGATTTCATTTGTTTTCTGTGTGTATCTACCCACTAGAATAATTTTATGCAATGAAACGTTCTCTGAATAATATTATGTGAAATTTTTAATTTTTAATTTTTTAAGGTGAACAAATTTCAAGTATTTCATTATACAGATTTAGGAGCATAATGATGCTTCCCATCCTACCCTCTCTCCTGCCCATGCCCCCACCTTTTCTCCTCCTTCTTTTCCCATTCCTTTAATTTTTACAATGATTTGCTCTCAGTCTAGTTTATTGTTGAAAACTTCTGTCAGCTGCATACATTGTGCTATAAATAATTATATCACAAGTCTTTATTACTTTACAAGTATTTATGATGTAAGAATTCCCTTAATCTACATTGAAACACATTTGAAATATTTCTCAGTGTCAGATATTATTATAATCATTTTACTTGTGGATACAAATAATATTCATAAATAAATAATATTTCATCAATGGTAAAAGTTACTATTCTATGAAAATACTCATTTTTAAGTAATTAGGATTTTTAAGTATATTAAGAAGATTTATTCTGTTAAGTATTTCAACTATTATCATGTATTATAAGTATCTTTCTATTCAGTTTAGAATTTGGGATCCAAAATATGTAATCATTCAAACTGAGGTATCCAAAATTTAAAACAAATAAAAACACCAAGTGTAAGGTGTTCTATTTGGATACAGTGGAGAAAAATACATTGGTAGCTCCTATACAGTCTACGTGTGTTTTCTCTAATTTTCTCCTAATTGAAGCTAAGTGAGAATAGCTCTTGGAAGGCACAGAATGAAGGCCAGAGATTGAAGATCATCAGATCACCAGTGCATCCAGAGGAATCAGCTGTGTGAGCACATGCTATGAGAGCAGAGACTGGGAAGGCACTGCACTTGACACCAGGCAGAGAGAGTTCGTATAGCAGTTGATCTCAGCGAGAAGAGGGGCTGGTGGTGTGGACACAATGGTCAGAGGGAAGTGGGCCCAGAGGATACATCCATGACTCTGCTCTCTCACAGAAGTGCAGTGCCAGAAAATGACTGCTCCCTCTGGACTCAGAGGTGATGGAACAGCTTCTGGCTGTGATAGCCCTTGAGTTACTGAAGTCATAGACGGTTTTCCCCTGTCTCTCCACATCTTCACATGCAACTTTCCTTAATCCAATTCGGAGTCACACCAATTTATCATTGTAAGGCAGATTGCACATGGGCAGATACAAGTACAGAGACAACACACTATTCCCTAGAAGAAAGGAATTTCCTAAGTAGGAAGCAAGGGCAAAAAGCAAATATTGGGGTTAAATTTGAAGCTAACGCTGTTTCCCACTTATGCTATTAGTTAGTTCATCAGGCTCCATGTTCTTGGCTTTGCAACACTTTTTTAATCTTAACACTATTACCTCAATGGTTACAATTAATAAGAAAATGAAGAAATGGAGCCTCCTGGTGGTTAAAGGGCTCTTTATCACTGTGTTTCCTGACTAGATTTCTTCCTCGTCTTTTTTTTTTTTTTTTTTAAGATTTTTTTATTTATTTGAAAGTCAGAGGTACACAGAGAGAGAAAGAGAGGCAGAGAGAGAGAGAGAGAGAGAGACAGAGAGAGAGGTTTTCTATCTGCTGGTTCACTCCCCAATTGCCTGCTACAGTTGGAGCTGAGCTGATCCGAAGCCAGGAGCCAGGAGCTTCCTCTGGATCTCCCACGTGGATGCAGGGCCCAAGGACTTGGGCCACCTTCCAATGCTTTCCCAGGCCATAGCAGAGAGCTGGATTGGAAGTGGAGCAGCTGGGACTCAAACCAGTGCCCATATGGAATGCCATCAGTGCAGGCGGTGGCTTTACCCGCTACACCACAGTGCTGGCCTCGATTTCTTCTTTTTTTAATTCATGCATTTTATGGGGTACAATGTGCTGTTCCAACACATGAATATAGCACAAACTATAGCGCCGGCCCCGGGTGTTTTATAAATCCATGCGTAAGAAGAGTCTTGAGAGAGTTTACCAAAAATGCATATTATGAAAATAATATGCATGGATTTCAAATTTTTTGCAGCTAAGTAAACTTATATTTTAATTTCATTTTCCATGATTTTTTTGATGTCCACTCATATTTGGCAGTCACAGTGATAGAGGATGAAGGAGATGCAAGAATCAATCTTTACCCTCAAAAATCTTTTAGCTTAGAATAGTGGAGGGGAGAGTTTCGAACACAGTATTATATTCATTGCGTTAGTTCAAAACAAGTTATAGATATGTACAGTGTTGGGAGGGATCACTTTGAATGTGATTATTCAAGAAAGGCACCCTGGGAAAGGATGAGTTTTATTCATTCATTCAGCAAACTTTTTTCCGATAGCCAAGTCCCACAAGGCACAACTGAATTTCAGACTTTCTTGAGCTTTCTTTTGTTGTAACAAAGAACCATGAACTGGGTAGGGAAACTCCTGCCAAAATCAAGGTGTTCCCAGGGCCTGCCACCTCCATAGACCTGGGGAGGCTCCATCCCTGTGGTTTGCTAGCTTCTGGTTGCCTCACATGTTCCATGGCTCATAGTACTTCAACAGTCTCATTTCATAAGTTCTCCCTGTGTGTCTCCAGTTGTTTTCCCTCTGTGTGTGTCTGTATGTGTCCAAACGACCCCAGTCATATCGGATTACTACCAACACTACTGACTTCATTTTTATTTGATTTTCTCCGTAAATATCTTATTTCTAAAGATGTCACATGCCAAGGTATGGGGAGGGGGTAGGGGTTGGCAATGTTAGGAACCCAACTTATTTTTTGTTAAAGAAATACAATTTGGGGCTGACGCTGTGGTGTAGCGCACAAAGCTGCTACCTGCAGTGCTGGCATCCCACATAGGCACCGGTTCAGGTCCCAGCTGCTCCGTTTCCGATCCATCTCTCTGCTATGGCCTGGGAAAGCAGTGGAGGATGGCCCAAGTCCTTGGGCCCCTGCACCTGCATGGGAGACCAGGAAAAAGTTCCTGGCTCCTGGCTTCAGATCGGCACAGTTCCGGCTGTTGCAGTGGCTGGGGCGTGAACCAGTGGATGGAAGAGTCTCTCTCTCTTTCTCTCTCCCTCTCTCTCTCTCTCTCTCTGCATGACCCTGACTTTCAAGTAAATAAATAAATCTTAAAAAAAAAGAAATACAATTCAATCCATAACGGAGGTGCAGAGATGAAGTTCTCATTATGATAAGCATCAGGAAAGTAAAGTAATTCCAGCGAATTACAGCACACTCCTGCAGGTGATGGGATTATGACAGTTGAATACTCTGTTATTTTTTATTATTCTGGATTAATATGGGCCTTGAAATGGATTATGGGAGTTACAGCTTTTGTTGTGTTTGTTATTCTGGGTTGATATGGACCTTATTCTTTACTCTATTTTCCCCTGGGCATGTAAACAAAACAAAAACACAGATGGTGGTGACTTGCTATGGCTTCCCTGTTTTGCTGATGTTAATAACAAAATTTTCAGGGTTCCACCAACATTTACGGATTCTGTGGGTGGGAGAAGCAGAGTCAAATGACAAACACTAGCATATTTTATAAGATGCCTCTTGGGGGAGTGTTCAGCCTAGTGGTTAAGCCATCCATGTCCCACTTCCGAGGGCCTAGGTTTGATTTCTGGCTTTGGCTCTGGCACCTGACTCCAGCTTCCTGCTTATGCAGACCTTCAGAATGTGCCCCTGGCTCCTAGCTCTGGCCCTGGCCCAGCCTTGGCAACTGACAGCATTTGGGGAGTGAACCAACCAATGGGAGCTCTCTGTATCTGTCTGGTATTCTCTCTCTCTCTCTCTCTCTGTGTGAGTGTGTGTGTTTGTCACTATCCCTCAAGTAAACAAATACATAATTTTTTTAAAAACGCTCATTTTTATAGCATCTCTTTTATAGGTAAAGTAGGCACAACATTTTAAACATTATAAATCAATACAGAACAAGATTTTAAACTGAAATGGGTTACCTCCAAACATTATGTAATAAATATATTTTAAATAAAAAATAAAATTATAATATTCACAAAAGTTAAACAAAAAAGTATTCCCCCAAAGAGGCACTGACATCTGATCAAAAATAGAAATGATGTCATTTCCGTAAGGAAATTCTAAGATTCCAGAGATTCTCACAGAGATCTATTACCTGTGAATTACAAAATGTGGCTAAAACTATTAAGGACACATGAGTATTCAAGTCCCAAGTATCTAAACTTTTCAAACAAGGGAAACTTATTTCTTACATTTTAAAATGTTCATGTCTTCTAGAAATATAAGATTAAATCAGAGAAAAAGAATTGGTTAATATAAAATGACACAGAGGCAAATTTAAACTAGAGAAAATAAGTTACACACAAGGGGTCTTCAACAAGCTCATGGAAAATTTCAGTTGTGAAAAAACTGCATGGATTTAAAAACCATTCTACGTCAAAATAAACTTACCTTTCAATTCCATTTTTCCACAGATTTTTGTGAAGTTACCTCAATATGACATTTTTCTTAAGTTCCACACTACTAAGGAATTTGTTAGTAAGACGTCTTACTTTTTCTCAGAAAAATTTTTTCAAATTATTAGGACTCTTTATCTAATGATTTGCAGCAAAATGTAACAATTATTATTAGAAAACTTACCCAGATGCTTTCTTCTCGCCGATACTGCTTCCAGTTCCTCCCACCATCACTGAACATCAGGAGGTAGTTGCTCACCCAGTTTGAGCTCCCATATCCTCCCTGGGTTGCCACAGAAGTGACCTTCATTCTCTCTCCAAGGTCAATCTGCAGCCACTGGTATTTATCAGATACAAGAGGGGTCCAGCCTCCAGCACCTTGTTGAAACAAAAAAAGTAGAAAAGAAAGAGGGGAAATTATTTAACATAGCTGTTACTAAATTACAAACTAAGATTATAAATATATTAAATATAAGGTAATTATAGATTCATAATAGAAAAAAGAAGACATTCATTATATAAATTAATAGACTCTAAATTGTTTTCATTTTTAGCTAGGTGAGTCCTGATTTTAACATTTTATATTTTGACTTGAACAGTCAGAGAATTTTTTTTCATCTTTTTATTTTAAAATTTCAAATTATACAGAAAAGAATTTGAGTTCAGTGAGCACACATAGATTTTTTTTGTCTTTTTTATTGATCTCTTTTTTTAAACTTTTATTTAATGAATATAAATTTCCAAAGTACAGCTTATGGATTACAATGGCTTCCCCCCCGCCATAACTTCCCTCCCACCCACAACCCTCCCCTTTCCTGCTCCCTCTCCCCTTCCATTCACATCAAGATTCATTTTAAATTCTCTTATATACAGAAGATCAGTTTAGTATTTATTAAGTAAAGATTTCAACAGTTTGCACCCACATAGAAACACAAAGTGAAAAATACTGTTTGAGTACTAGTTATAGTATTAAATCACAATGTATGGCACATTAAGGACAGAGATCCTACATGAGGAGTAAATGCACAGTGACTCCTGTTGTTGACTTAACAAAATGACACTCTTGTTTATGGCATCAGCAATGACCCTAGGCTCTTGTCATGAGTTGCCAAGCTATGGAAGCCTTTTGAGTTCACTGACTCTGATCATATTTACACAAGGTCATAGTCAGAGTGGAAGTTCTCTCCTCCCTTCAGAGAAAGGTACCTCCTTTCCACTGGGATCTCACTCGCGGAGATCTTTCATGTAGTTTGTTTTTTTTTTTTTTTTTTTTTTTTTTTTTTTTTTTTTTTTTGGCAGAGTGTCTTGGCTTTCCATGCCTGAAATACTCTCATGGGCTCTTCAGCCGGATCCGCATGCCTTAAGGGCTGATTCTGAGGCCAGAAGCACACATAGATTTAACATTTGGTCATATTTGCCTCATAGGTAAATTTTTTAAAAAAAATGTATTTTATTTATTTGAAAGAGTTACAGAGAGAGGTAGAGACAGGGAGAGAGGTCTTCCATCTGCTGGTTCACTCCCCAGATAGCAGCAACAGGTGGCACTGCACTGATCCGAAGCCAAGAGCCAGGAGCCAGGAGCTTCTTCCAGGTCTTCCATGCAGGTGCAGGGGCCCAAGAACGGGCCATCCTATACTGCTTTCCCAGGCCATAGCAGAGAGCTGGATGGAAAGAAGAGCAGCCAGGACTGGAACCAGCACCCATATGGGATGCCGGCACCACAGCTGGAGGATTAACCTACTGTGCTACACAGGCCCCTCATAGGTAAATGTTATATACATATATATACATACATAAACATACTTTTTTATCAGGTGCATGTATTAGGATCATATAATGTAGGATAAATGACAGATCATTAAATGAGGGAAGAAGGCTATCTCACTGTGAAAGAGATACAATTCAGTGAAGATGTTATATATATATCTATATAGCAAATAATATGACATGCACTTTCTTTTTTAATTAACTTCCACATATGAGAGAAAACATCTGGTGTTTGTCTTTCTGTGTCTATCTTATTTCACATGGTATAATGACCTCTAATTCCATCCATTTTGTTGTAAATATTAAGATTTATTTTTTATAGCTGAACAGCACTCCATTGTGTATATATATCATATTTAATTTATTCATTCATCTATTGATAGACATCTAGGTGGATGCCATATCTTTGCTATTATGAATAGTGCTGCAATAAACATGGGAGTGTAGGCATATCTTTCATAGGCTGGTTTACTTTCCTTTAGATATATTCCATGGTGTTGGATAGTCGGGTTTTACAGATCTTTATTATTAGTTTTTTAAAGGAAACCCCATACTGTTTTCCATAATTGCTGTACTGATTTTCATTCCCACCAAGTGTGTTAAAGTTCCCTTTTCCTCAACATCCAAGTAAGCATTTGTTATTTTTTGATATTTCGATGATAACTATAACTGGAGATAATACCTCATTGTGGTTTTTACTTGCATTTCCCTGATAACCATATTATTTAATGACCATTTGTATTGCTCTTTTTGAAAAAAAAAAATCTACTCAGGTCCTTGGTCTATTCATAATCTGCTTGTCTATTTTGTTGTTGAATTTCTTTTTACCTCTTTTATACTCTGGACATTAACACATTATCAGATGTGTAGTTTGAAAACAAATTCTCTTATTCTGTCAGTTGTTTCTTCATTGTGTTGATCACTCCTTTTGCCATACAGACGCTTCTCAGTTTGATATAATCCCATTAGTTTATTTTGGCTTTTATTGCCTGTGTTTCTGAAATATTATCCAAAAATCATTGCTCAACCAATGTCTTATAAAGTTTCCCCTATGTGTTCCTGTAGTAGTTTTATGTTTTGATTTATATCTTTGATCTACTTTGAGTTGATTTTTATATAGGATATAAGTTATGGGTCTTGTTTCAAACTTTTGCATTTAGAAATCCAGTTTATTGAAGAGACTGTTTTTCTTCCAAGGAGTGTTTTTAGCACCTTTGTAAAAGATAAGTTGGTTAAAGATGCATATATTTGTTTTTGGAGGGTCTATTCTGTTCCTGTGGTGAATGTGCCATTTTTATGTCAGTATCATCCTGTTTTGGTTTCATTTGCCATGTAGTATGTCTTGAAATCAATTGTAGACAGGATGGAGAATTACTGATGACCAACACTGCCCATTTGATTGACACAAAAATGGCACAGACAATCTTAATCTGGATGGCTAAAGGCAGGCAAAGCTGTTGCTCAAAGTTAGGTGTCTAATGTTAGGTATTTGGCAGAGCAGTTAAGATGCCACTTGAGATGCTTCAATTCCATGTTGGCATTCCTGGGTTCTAGATCCAGTTCCCAATTTCAGCCTCCTGCTAATTCATACCTTGGCAAAGAGCAGGTGATAGCTCAAGTATGAGGATCCTTACTAAACTCACATGGGAAACCCAAATTGAGTTCCTAACTCTTAGTCTTGGCCTGGAACAAAAACTGGCTATTATAGACATTTGGAATGGGTCCAGCAAGTTAAAGATTTTCCTTTGTCTATGTTTTCAAATAAGTTAAAAATAAATAAATAAAGTTGGGTATTCTGCTACACCAGAGCATCCTCCAATCAAACAGCATGGTTTTCTACATAGAGAAAGATTTATTCTTGAAATGATCTTCAGTAGTATCTACATTAGCCCCAGTCAGATGCAGTGCATGGATTTCTTTATCCCTTAGTGGAATATGCTGTTATACGTTCTTCCTCCTGCCATTACCTGTTCCAACTTCACTTTTTAGGATTTAACCTGAAAAACCTGAAATCACCTACCCATTCTATTCTTACTCAATATAACAACAAGCATTTACTAAGCATCTTGGAACTCAGGATCATGTACAGAGTACATCTTATAAAGATTTTGTCATTTAATGACTAATGTAGGCTTAAAAGATTATGCTTATTGATACCCCTCTGCATTAATGAGAAACTTGCCTAGATTACTAACAAATGACCAACAAGGGTATTTTTAAAGAGTTATTTGTGTGTGTGTGTGTGGGAGGGGAACTATCTTCCATTCACTGGTTTACTCCCCAAATGTTCACAATACTTGAGCTGGACAGTATGAAGCCAAGAGCCAGGACACCAACCAAGTCTACTATATTTGTAGCAGAACTCAAGTACTTGAGTCATAGTCTGCCACTTCCCAGGCATATTAGCAGAAAGCTGGATAAGAAATGTAGAGGCTGGATTCCAACTGACACTCTGACATGGGATGTGGGCATCTCAAGCTGCAGCTCAACCCACTGTGCCACAACATCTGCCCCAGGGTGACTTTTAATACTCGTGGTCAAGGACTGAAATTCTGCAGGGAGTGTGCGGGATTTTCTCCCAGCATCTCCCTGTTGAGAGTAGCCAAATCTACGGTTCTCTCCAAAGTCTCTATAGAATTAGATCCTTCTAGGGTCTAACTATCAACCAGTAGCCCTATGCACAAAAAGATTGAAACTGAATATTTTTCATTGTTTAATGATTGAAAGAATAGTTGGGAGAAGGTGCAAAAGAAGCTGGATATTGTGTATCTGGAATTTTATTCATATCAGTGGAAACCTCTGAGGAACTATTAAATGTTACCGGAGAAAATGCAGGGTTCTTGTCTTCGCGCAAGAAATAATTCAGGCGTGAGACAGAGTAGTGGAAAGTAAAAGTAGCAGAGTTTATTAGGGAAGGGACATCTGTAAGAATGGATGGGCATCTCTCCAGACAGGACCTGGGAGAGAGTGCCCAGTCATTCGAACTTGGGGTGGTGGGGGAAAGGAGCGAGGTTATGTGGTTGAGTAGAGAGATTACACCTGGCCAGACCAGGAGGGGGGCTCAGCAGAGAGGCAGAGGGCTGAGCACCCAGTCCGGTTGCGGGGGTAGTTTAAGGAGATGGGTCTCTGTCTTCACACATTTCCTCCTGAAACAAAGGATTTTATAGCTATAAATATTAAGAAGCTCCTATCTGAGTTTTCCCTTAAAGGTATCAGACAGGAGGAAGCCTAGCTGGTGCCATCCTGGGTTCAGAGGAAGGGTGAGCAGGACCCCCTAGAGAGTGGGGATCCAGAGCAGGGTGTTTCAAGTACAGATACTGGGCTGCACCTGGGAGACTGTGGAAGATTTGTCAGGCAGAAGGGGCGGGGACCTCCACCTGGCAGGTTATCAGGTAGAAGGGGACAGGGCAGGATGTGAATGCGGGGCTGCCCCTGAAACATTATTGGGATGACTTTGAGATACAGATGCATATGCTGGACACAGATGTCTTCTCTTTAGGCATGTCATACACACATAAGCTCATATCTGACTTCCTACCTAACACTAAATATTTTGGATTTTTCCCCTCATCATTATTAGTCAGAATTGATGGCTCACACCTTGGCTATTTCTCATTTTTCTTTGATGTATTCACTCCCTCTCACCCAGGTCCATGGATACACAGGTATAGAAATGCAATAAAGAGAAACGGACCAGCCCATTTGTGGTGTGCTACCCTGGGATCATGGATTCTCACCATGCCTTCTCTGTGTCAACACATTTTTATTAGTCAAATTGTGCTAATAGCTGCACTCCTGCTAACACATTTTAGTTACTCAATTTTACCTATCCAGTTAAAAGACACCGATTAGCTGACTGGGTTAAGGAACAAAACCCATCTATTTGCTGCTTACAAGAAACACATCTTTCCAGCAAAGATGCATACAGACTGAAAGTGAAAGGCTGGAAAAGATATACCATGCCAACAGAAATGAAAAAAGAGCGGGCGTAGCCATCTTAATATCGGACAACATAAACTTTAACACAAAAACTGTTACGAGAGACAAAGAAGATACAATGATTAAGGGATCAATTCAACAGGAAGATATAACGATTATCAATGTATATGTACCTAATTACAGGGCACTGGTTTATTTAAAAAATTTGTTAAGAGACTTAAAGGGAGACTTAGATTCCAATACAATAATACTGGGGGACTTCAATACTCCACTCTCAGAAATAGACAGATCATCCAGATGGAAGAACAACAAGGAAACAGCAGATTTAATCGACACTATAGCCCAAATGGATCTAACAGATATCTACAGAACTTTTCATCCTACACAGAAAGCATTTACATTCTTCTCAGCAGTACATGGAACGTTCTCTAGGATTGACCACATACTAGGCCATAAAGCAAGTCTCAGCAAATTCAAAAGAATTAGAATCATACCACGCAGCTTCTCAGACCATAAAGGAATGAAGTTGGAAATTAGCAACTCAGGAATCCCTAGAGCATACGCAAACACATGGAGAGTGAACAACACGCTCCTGAATGAACAATGGGTCATGTTAGGAAACTGGAGCAGTTGTAGCCAGGTGGCCGAATGGCCCAGCTACCTAAGCCAGGCTCCACCCACATCCTAATGGGATTGGCTGCTCCTGCTCCCATGCCTGCCCTCAGGCAAAGTTTTAAAAGGGCCTGTTCCTGAACACGTGCTCTCTTGGCCCTTCTCTCCTGCTCTCTCTCAGCTCTGCTCCCTGCTCTCTCTTGCCCCTTCTCTCCTGCTCTCTCTCTTGGTTCCTCTCTGCAGCCTCCCCCTCTGGTCTCTTGGCTCTTGGCTCCTCTCTCTTGGCCCCTTCTCTCCTGCTCTCTCTCGGTTCCTCTCTCTAGCCTCCTCCTCTGGTCTCTTGGCTCTGCTCTCCTCTCTCCTCTTCTCTGCTCTATCTTCTCTCCTTGTTAGCTCTGCTCCTCTCTGTTTCTCTCTTATACTCTCTTTCTCCCTTTTTCCTTCGCCACCCCTTCACTCCGGTCTGTAGGTTGTTCCCCAATAAACCCTTTCCCTTACTCCATTGTCTGGTGTGCTCCGCGACGCCTAACATTAAGATACAACAGGTCATAGAAGAAATTAAAAGAGAAATCAAAAATTTTCTGGAAGTAAATGAGGATAACAGTACAACATACCAAAACTTATGGGATGCAGCAAAAGCAGTGTTAAGGGGGAAGTTTATATCAATCGGTGCCTACATCAAGAAATCGGAAAGGCACCAAATAGATGAGCTTTCAATGCATCTCATGGATCTAGAAAACCTACAGCAAACCAGACCCAAATCTAGTAGGAGAAGAGAAATAATTAAAATCAGAGAAGAAATCAACAGGATTGAATCAAAAAAATTACTAAAAATCAGCCAAACGAGGAACTGGTTTTTTGAAAAATTAAACAAAATTGACACCCCATTGGCCCAACTAACTAAAAAAAGAAGAGAAAAGACCTAAATCAATAAAATCAGAGATGAAAAAGGAAACGTAACAACAGACACCACAGAAAGAAAAAGAATCATCAGAAATTACTACAAGGACTTGTATGCCAGCAAACAGGGAAACCTATCAGAAATGGATAGATTCCTGGACACATGCAACCTACCTAAATTGAACCAGGAAGACATAGAAAACAGAAATTGAAACAGCAATAAAGGCCCTCCCAACAAAGAAAAGCCCAGGACCAGATGGATTCACTGCTGAATTCTACCAGACCTTTAAAGAAGAACTAACTGGGGTGGAGACAAGATGGCGGAATAGTGAGGGCGTGCACCAATAGTCCGGGAAAATTTAGTCTAATAAAAGGGGAGTTACAGTAGCCTCAGAAAAAGGATCAGGAAAAAATTGCAGAGGAAACTCTTCTGGATCTAGTGGCTGTGACTCGGAGGACCTACGGGGGGAACAAGGTCACCCACCTCGCGGAAGCCGAGCTGCGGGAGCAGCAGGGTCTGCGCACCAGTGCTGGAAGAAGAAAGAAGAGTGGATGTCACATAGACGACCAGCGGGGAGAGCAGGGATGCCCAGGGCTCTGAGTCCACACATCGGCGCTGGAAGGGGAGGTGAGCTCAGTAACCCGAGACACTGGCAGGGAAACGGCAGTCAGAATCTAGAGGGAAGTGGGCTTGAGGTGGGAAAGTTCACCAGACTGACTACAGAAGAGAAGGAAAAAAAAAGGTTGGGGGTCACTGGTACAGACGAGTTTCTCTCTCTGCCAACCTTGCAAAGGTGAGCAAGAGACAAAGAGCAGGCCCCACTCTGGATATACATAACAAAAGGGGAGAGCTAAGGAACTGAGGTGCTACAATTCAGTAGCCTAGACAACCCAGTGGGAGTCCGCAGGAGAAACTGGGCCCGCACAGACTCTTTGGGTAGAAGCCAGAGATTGGAAGCTAAATACCATCAATTCTGCTCAGCTGTGCGGTATTACTTACCTCCTGAATAAAAAAAAATTTAAATAAATAAATAAATCTTTACTTAATGTATACTAAATGATCTTCTGTATATAAAGAGAATCGAAAATGAATCTCGATGTGAATGAAAGGGGAGAGGGAGTGGCAAAGAGGAGGATTGCGGGTGGGAGGGACGTTATCGGGGGGAAGCCATTGTAATCCATAAGCTGTACTTTGGAATTTTATATTCATTAAATAAAACTTAAATAAAAAAGAGAGAGAGCTTTACGATGCATAACCTGAGGGTGTCACCTTTGCACACCCATATCCCAGAAGAACCAAGCAGAGCTCTCAGGACACACCCATCTCAAGCCTCCAAGGCTCCTCCAATAGCAGGCAGTCCACTTAACACAGACATAGTATATAAAAAAAAAAAAAAAACTCACAGTGAGGGAAGAAGAATTAACAATGCCAAGCCACAAACACAAAAATGGAGGGAACAAGATCAACGATGACACTATGATGCCTCCCAATAAACAAAACACCCCAAGCCAAGATTATGAAGATGATGAGACAGAAGAAATGCAAGATACCGATTTCAAAAAATTTTTGATAAGAACATTTAGAAGTTTTCAAAAGCAAATCCTTGAACTACAGAAATCCTTATTGGACAGGATTGAAAATCTCTCTCGTGAAAATGAAATTTTAAGGAGGAATCAAAATGAAACCCAGAAAATAGTAGAAAATGAAACTGTGATAGTGAAGAGAAATCAAAATGAAATGAAGAGCTCAATAGATCAAATATC
This sequence comes from Oryctolagus cuniculus, assembly GCF_964237555.1. Taxonomy (NCBI): domain Eukaryota; kingdom Metazoa; phylum Chordata; class Mammalia; order Lagomorpha; family Leporidae; genus Oryctolagus; species Oryctolagus cuniculus. The sequence continues at coordinate 72,272,620 of NC_091441.1, forward strand.
AAACACATTAGAGAGCCTTAAAAACAGAGTCAGTGAAACAGAAGAGAGAATATCAGACTTAGAAGACAGAGAACAGGAAAACATACAAAAAAAGAAAAGAAGAGGAAATTAGAAATCTAAAAAATATTGTCGGGAATCTACAGGATACTATTAAAAGAACCAACATTTGAGTTCTAGGAGTTCCTGAAGGCATGGAGAGAGAGAAAGGATTAGAAGGCCTTTTTAGTGAGATACGAGCAGAGAACTTTCCAGGTTTGGAGAAAGACAGAGACATCCTAGTACAGGAAGCTCATAGAACCCCTAGTAAACATGACCAAAAGAGATCCTCACCACGACACGTTGTAATTAAACTCACCACAGTGAACCATAAAGAAAAGATCCTAAAATGTGCAAGAGAGAAATGTCAGATTACTCTCAGAGGATCTCCAATCAGACTCACAGCAGACTTCTCATCAGAAACACTACAGGCTAGGAGGCAATGGTGAGACATAGCACAGGTGCTAAGAAAGAAAAATTGCCAGCCCAGAATATTATATCCTGCTAAGCTCTCATTTGTGAATGAAGGTGAAATAAAGACCTTTCATAGCAAACAGAAATTGAAAGACTTTGCCGCCACTCGTCCGGCCCTGCAAAAGATACTTAAAGATGTGATACACTCAGAAACACAGAAACATGGCCATCAATATGAAAGAAGGGAAAGGAAGAACACCTACCAGTGAAAGAGCATAGGAAGCTCAAAGCATATACTAGAAAATATCTCCGGGAAAATGGCAGGGCAAAGTCACTACATATCAATAGTCACATTAAACGTTCATGCACTTAACTCTTCAGTTAAAAGACACCGATTGGCTGATTGGCTTAAGGAACAAAACCCAACTATTTGTGCCAACAAGAAACACATCTCTCTAACAAAGAGGCATGCAGACTGAAAGTGAAAGGTTGGAAAAAGATATTCCATGCCAACAGAAACCAAAAGAAAGCAGGTGTAGCCATATTATTATCAGACAAAATAAACTTTAATACAAAAACTGTTAAGAGAGACAAAGGGGGGCTCTATAGAATGATTAAGGGTTCAATTCAACAGGAAGATGTAACTATTATAAATGTATATGCACCTAATTACAGTGCACCAGTCTATTTAAAAGATATGTTAAGGGACTTAAAGGGAGACTTAGATTCCAATACAATAGTACAGGGGGACTTCAATACTCCACTCTCAGAAATAGACAGATCATGCAGACAGAAGATCAACAAGGAAACAGCAGATATTATTGACACTATTTCCCAAATGGATCTAACAGATATCTACAGAACTTTCAATCCTACATCTAAAGACTTTACATTCTTCTCAGCAGTGCATGGAACCTTCTCTAGGATTGATCACATGCTAGGATATAAACCAAGTCTCAGCAAATTTAAAAGAATTAGAATCATACCATGCAGCTTCTCAGACCACAGCGGGATGAAGTTGGAAATTAGCAACTCAGGAATCCCCAGAAAGTATGCAAACACATGGAGATTGAACTACATGCTCCGGAATGAAATCTGGGTCATTCAAGAAATCAAAAGAGAAATCAAAATAACAACACAACACATCAAAACTTATGGGATACGGCAAAAGCAGTATTGAGAGGGAAGTTTATAGCAATAGGTACCTACATAAAGAAATTGGAAAGGCACCAAATAAATGAGCTTTCAGCGCATCTCAAGGACCTAGAAAAACTGCAGCAAACTAGACCCAAATCCAGTAGGAGAAGAGAAATAATTAAAATCAGAAATTAAATTAACAGGATTGAATCCAAAAAAATTACAAAAATCAGCCAAGTGAAGAGCTGGTTTTTTGAAAAAATAAACAAAATTGACACCCCATTGGCCCAACTAACTAAAAAAAGAAGAGAAAGACCCAAATCAATAAAATCAGAGATGAAAAAGGAAACGTAACAACAGACACCACAGAAATAAAAAAGAATCATCAAAAATTACTACAAGGACTTGTATGCCAGCAACCAAGAAAATCTATCAGAAATGGATAGATTCCTGGACACATGCAATCTACCAAAATTGAACCATGAAGACATAGAAACCCTAAATAGACCCATAACTGAGACAGAAATTGATACAGTAATAAAGGTGCTCCCAAAAAGGAAAAGCCCAGGACCAGATGGATTCACTGCTGAATTCTACCAGACATTTAAAGAAGAACTAATTCCATTTCTTCTCAAAATATTCAGAACAATCGCAAAAGATGGAATCCTCCCAACTTCTTTCTATGAAGCCAGCATCACCTTAATCCCTAAGCCAGAGAAAGATGCAGCACTGAAAGAAAATTACAGACCAATAGACGTAAAAATCCTCAATAAAATTCTCGCCAATAGAATACAACACAACATCAGAAAAATCATCCACCCAGAACAAGTGGGATTTATCCCTGGTATGCAGGGATGGTTCAACATTCACAAATCAATCAATGTGATTCACCACATTAACAGACTGCAGAAGAAAAATCATATGATTTTCTCAATAGATGCAGAGAAAGCATTCGATAAAATTCAACCCCCTTTCATGATGAAAACTCTAAGCAAATTGGGTATAGAAGGAACATTCCTCAATATAATCAAAGCAATTTATGAAAAACCCATGGCCACATCCTCTTAAATGGGGAAAAGTTGGAAGCATTTCCACTGAGATCTGGTACCAGACAGGGATGCCCACTCTAACCACTGTTATTTAACATAGTTCTGGAAGTTTTAGCCAGAGCCATCAGACAAGAAAATGAAATTAAAGGAATACAAATTGAGAAGGAAGAAGTCAAACTATCCCTCTTTGCAGACGATATGATTCCTTACTTAGAGGAACCAAAGAACTCTACTAAGAGACTATTGGAACTCATAGAGGAGTTTGGCAAAGTGGCAGGATATAAAATCAATGCACAAAAATCCACAGCCTTTGTATACACAAGCAATGCCATGGCTGAGAAAGAACTGCTAAGATCAATCCCATTCACAATAGCTACAAAAACAATCAAATACCTTGGAATAAACTTAACCAAGGATGTTAAAGATCTCTACGATGAAAATTTCAAAACCTTAAAGAAAGAAATAGAAGAGGATACCAAGAAATGGAAAAATCTTCTATGCTCACGGATTGGAAGAATCAACATCATCAAAATGTCCATTCTCCCAAAAGCAATTTATAGATTCAATGCAATCCCAATCAAGATACCAAAGACATTCTTCTCAGATCTAGAAAAAATGATGCTGAAATTCATATGGAGGCACAAGAGACCTCGAATAGCTAAAGCAATCTTGTACAACAAAAACAAAGCCGGAGGCATCACAATACCAGATTTCAGGACATACTACAGGGCAGTTGTAATCAAAACAGCATGGTACTGGTACAGAAACAGATGGATAGACCAATGGAACAGAATTGAAACACCAGACATCAACCCAAACATCTACAGCCAACTTATATTTGATCAAGGATCTAAAACCAATTCCTGGAGCAAGGACAGTCTATTCAATAAATGGTGCTGGGAAAACTGGATTTCCATGTGCAGAAGCACGAAGCAAGACCCCTACCTTACACCTTACACAAAAATCCACTCAACATGGATTAAAGACCTAAATCTACGACCTGACACCATCAAGTTATTAGAGAACATTGGAGAAACCCTTCAAAATATTGGCAAAGGCAAAGAATTTGTGGAAAAGCCCCGGGAGGCACAGGCAGTCAAAGCCAAAATCAACTATTGGGATTGCATCACATTGAGAAGTTTCTGTACTGCAAAAGAAACAGTCAGGAGAGTGAAGAGACAACCGACAGAATGGGAAAAAATATTTGCAAACTATGCAACAGATAAAGGGTTAATAACCAGAATCTACAAAGAGATCAAGAAACTCCACAAAAACAAAACCAACAACCCACTTAAGAGATGGGCCAAGGACCTCAGTAGACATTTTTCAAAAGAGGAAATCCAAATGGCCAACAGGCACATGAAAAAATGTTCAAGGTCACTAGCAATCAGGGAAATGCAAATCAAAACCACAATGAGGTTTCAACTCACCCCAGTTAGAATGGCTCACATACAGAAATCTAAGAACAACTGATGCTGGCGAGGATGTGGGGAAAAAGGGACACTAACCCACTGTTGGTGGGAATGCAAACTGGTGAAGCCACTATGGAACTCCGTCTGGAGATTCCTCAGAAACCTGAATATAACCCTACCATTCAACCCAGCCATCCCACTCCTTGGAATTTACCCAAAGGAATTTAAATTGGCAAACAAAAAAGCGGTCTGCAGCCTAATGTTTATTGCAGCTCAATTCACAATAGCTAAGACCTGGAATCAACCCAAATGCCCATCAACGGTAGACTGGATAAAGAAATTATGGGATATGTACTCTTTAGAATACTATACCACAATAAGAAACAACGAAATCCAGTCATTTGCAACAAAATGGAGGAATCTGGAACACATCATGCTGAGTGAAATAAGCCAGTCCCAAATGGACAAATATCATATGTTCTCCCTGATTGGTGACAACTGACTGAACACCAAAAAGGACACCTGTTGAAGTGAAATGGACACTATGCGAAACGGTGACTTGATCAGCATAGCCCTGACTGTTAATGAACAACTTAATACATTATCCCTCTTAGTAGTTTTTTTGTCTGTTCTACTTAATACTACTGGTTTAATTCTGTAATTAATACACAGTTATTCTTAAGTGTTGAAAAGTAACTGAAATGTGATCCCTGTTAAACATAAGAGTGGGAATAAGAGAGGGAAGAGATGTATAATTTGGGACATGCTCAAGCGGACTTGCCCCAAATGGTAGAGTTAGAAACATACCAGGGGATTCCAATTCAATCCCATCAAGGTGGCATGTACCAATGCCATCTCACTAGTCCAAGTGATCAATTTCAGTTCACAATTGATCATAATGAAAGGACTAAGAGTCAAAGGGAGCACATAAACAAGGCTAGTACCTGCTAATACTAACCGATAGAATAAATAAAGGGGAGAGGGATCCAACATGGGAAGTGAGATACTCAGCAGACTCATAGAATGGCAGATGTCCTAAATAGCACTCTGGCCTCAGAATCAGCTCTAAAGGCATTCGGATCTGGCTGAAAAGCCCATGAGAGTATTTCAGGCATGGAAAGCCAAGACACTCTGGCAAAAAAACAAACAAACAAACAAAAAACAAAACAAAAAAAAAACACCTAAATGAAAGATCTCTGTGAGTGAGATCCCAGTGGAAAGAACAGGTCTTCAAAGAAGGAGGTACCTTTCTCTGAAGGGAGGAGAGAACCTCCACTTAGACTATGACCTTGTCTAAACAAGATAAGAGTCAGAGAACTCAGAGGGCTTCCATAGCCTTGGAAACTCATGACTGGAGCATAGGGAGATTACTGATGCCATAGACAGGAGTGTCAATTGGTAAAGTCAACAACAGGAGTCATGTGCACTTACTCCTCATGTAGGATCTCTGTCCTTAATGTACTGTACATTGAGATTTAATGCTATAACGAGTACTCAAACAGTATATTTCACTTTGTGTTTCTATGGGGGTGCAAACTGTTGAAATCTTTACTTAATGCATACTAAACTGATCTTCTGTAAACAACAAAAAAAAAGTAATTGTTAATTCCCAACTTGACTCTCACTGGGATTAAACATGACAATAGGTCTGATCTGATTTCATCATCATTTAAAAAATCATCTATTATTCTTCACTTTATGTTTCTGTGTTTGAGCAAACCGTTGAGATCTTTACTTAATGTATACTAAGCTGATCTTCTCTATATAAAGATTATCGAAAATGAATCTTGATGTGAATGGAAGGGGAGAGGGAGTGGGAAAGGGGAGGGTTGCGGGTGGGAGTGACGGTATGGGGGGGAAGCCATTGTAATCCATAAGCCATACTTTGGAAATTTATATTCATTAAATAAAAGTAAAAAAAAAAAATGCCGGGCCAATGCCGCCGCTCACTAGGCTAATCCTCCGCCTTGCGGCACCGGCACACTGGGTTCTAGTCCCAGTCGGGGTTCCAGATTCTGTCCCGGTTGCCCCTCTTCCAGGCCAGCTCTCTGCTGTGGCCAGGGAGTGCAGTGGAGGATGGCCCAAGTGCTTGGGCCCTGCACCCCATGGGAGACCAGGATAAGTACCTGGCTCCTGCCTTCAGATCAGCGCGGTGTGCCGGCCGCAGCACGCCGGCCGTGGAGGCCATTGGAGGGTGAACCAACGGCAAAGGAAGACCTTTCTCTCTGTCTCTCTCTCTCACTGTCCACTCTGCCTGTCCAAAAAAAAAAAAAAAGCCAAAATATTTTCCAAAGTGGTAGTAGCATTTATATTCTTGCAAAGCATAAGATTTCCAATTTCTTCCCATCTATAAACATAAACATAGTTGCATATTTATTTATGTCTGCTTTAATTTCAACCAGTTATGTTTTACAGTTTTCTATGTGCGGGAATACACACTTTATGTAAGATTTAATCCTAAGTATTTTATTTTTTTAGTACTGCTGTGAGTAAAATTGTTGTATTTCTTTAGAGGGGATTTTAAGAAATATTTATTTATTTTATTTATTGGGGAGACAGAGACACCTGCAGCTGGGAACTCAATCCAGGTATCCAACATGAGTGGCAAGAACCTAATTACTTGAGTTATTATTGCCACTTCTCAGAGTGTGCATAAGCTGGAAGCTAGAAATGAGAGTGGAGCTGGAACTCTAACCTCGGCTCTCTGATATGAGCTGTGGGCATCCAACTGGAAGGCCAATGCTCATCCCCATACTTTTTCCTTTTTTGATCATCAGATCATTTGTTACTACTACACAAAATAAAGTTAAGTTTTGTATATTGATCTTGTATCTTGTTATCTTGCTAAATTAATTTGTTAGTGCACAATTTTCTTAGAAGATTCTAATAGATTTCTTAGGAGTTTTACCTATAGACTCCTGTCATCCATCCATGATATATGGAGAGAAATTGCACCTTGGGCACCTTGTGCTTGGACATGTTTTACTGAGTATGATGTGACTGCAAAGCCCTGAATACTTTCCTAAGGACAAATTTTTCATGGCTGTTTATGCAGCTGGTAACTTTGAGAAAGGTACTGATATTCCTCTCCAGTCAAAGAGCAGGTTTGCTTAATGCTTGTTTTAAAAGGAGTGGGTTTCCCAAGCTCCTTATTTCTTTTTGGCAACACCAGTCTACTGTGAATGTAGCATTCACATGTGCCACGATGTGCTGCCCTAATGGAGCCTGAGAGCAACAGAAATTGAAGAAACCTGTAGCTTCTTCCAGGTCTCCCACGTGGGTGCAGGGGCCCAAGCTCTTGGCCATCTTTCGCTGCTTTCCCAGGCACATTAGCAGGGAGCTGGATCAGAACTGGATCAGCCAGGACTTGAATTGGTGTCCGTATGGGATGCCGGTGCTGCAAGCTTCGGCTTTACCTGCTACACCACAGCACCAGCCCCAATCATGATTAATGATTTTAAACATGAACTGTTAACCAGTATGAGAAACCTTACTCTCCCCCAGTGTGAGTGACTTGGCGATCTCTCTCTGTCCCGTCCTGGCAGATGCCCTGTCCCCAATAAAGCCTTATCACTTCTGCTCTCTGTCTCATGCCTGAATTCTTTCTTGTATGAAGACAAGAGCCCCACAGCTTCCAAGGCCTCCCCTCCAGTACCAATCGTCATCCCCTATTTTTAATTTAAAAATCTGAACCAAAGGGCCTGTTAGATCCACTTACATATACAAAACTTAAATGGGTTTATCGGAAAGGTGCTCACTTAGCTAACTGTAAACAGAAAACAGAAAATACACACTGAAAAAAAAATACTTCCAAATGATGATGTTCTACAAAGCATTAGGTATACAATTGGACTTTAATTTTCAGTGAAATACAGATAAAATAGTTAAAATCTCTCCAGGTTGCCAATTATAGCACCAATTCTAAAACCATCATCTGATTGGAAATCCTTATAAAATTAATTAAATGCACAAAATGCATTTCTAATGTAGAAGTTAAAACTAGTACAGCTATTTCATATAATATTGTTGATAATATTTTCCTTTTCTTTTTAAAATAATAGAAATACATTAGTTTTAGGGATTTGGGGGATTGAATTCACTTTTTTAAGATTTATTTTATTTATTTGAAGGGCACAGTTGTAGAGGGAGAAAGCGAGGGGAAGAAGTGAAATTATCCATCAACTGGTTTACTACCAAAATGGCCACAATGGCCAGGGCTGGGCCAGTCTGGAGTCAGGAGCCAGGAGCTTCATCTGGATCTCCCAAGTAGCACAGGGGCCCAAGTATTTGGGCCATCTCCTACTGCTTCCCTAGGCATATTAGCAGTGAGCTAGATCCAGAGTGGAGCAGCCAAAACTCAAACTGGCATCCATACAGGATGCTGGCATTGTAGGCAGCAACTTAACCGATTATGCCACAATCCTGGGGGCTGGATTTATTTTAAAGTTGTCTCTAGCACACAACTGGATGGCAGCTAATTTAAATGAATCAAAAGGAGACTCAGGAAACTAATTACAAATACCAAAAGACCCCAGGGGGCTGATGGAAGCTATTAAAACTCTTCTGGGCATTGACATTTCTTTGATAACAACTGACATTATTTCATATTTTGTTCTGAATTTTCTACCGCTGAGGCTTAGGTGTACCTGCGCTCTGCCTATTATTTCATATTTATTGTTGTGTATGGCACCAGGCTAGATATGAGATGTATTTAACTGCCACTTTTATTCCTACTATTGTAGCGGGATCTCGGACAGAAAGGCTGGACACCAAGGCTTTCAGCAGGAAACTGCTTTATTTTGATGCAGGCAAGCCCAGAGGATATTTATGCAAAGTCTGGACTTTGAATAAAGCAGGGTGTTGCCTTATATACCCCCTAACAAACAACTTGTTTTCCTTTACATATATGGTTAGATATAATTGGGTTGGACACACCAAGGCCACAGAGGTGCTCATATGTACACTGATATTGATTATGTGAGCTGTTTTGTTGCTGGAGGGAAGGTCGTGGAAGCCATGGGGTCCTTGTCTTCACACAAGAAAGAATTCAGGCATTAGAAAGAGAGCAGAGTGATAAGACTTTACTGGGGACAGGGCATCCGCCAGGACGGAAGGGACAGAGAGAGCGCCCAGTCACTCTGACGGGGGGAGAGCGAGATTACATGGTTGAGTGGAGGCAATACACCTGGGCAGGCCAGGTGGGCAGCTCAGCAGAGAGGCAGAGGGCTGAGTGCACAGTCCGTTTGGACTCCCTAAGTTTTTAAGGGAGTCTGTTTACCCACTTCCCCCTCTCCTCCAGGACAAAGGATGGGGAGTCCTGGTTTGTTGGGTGAAAATTATCAAATTCTTCCCCAGATTTGCTGGCACCCAGGCAGAGTGGGGGGTTTCCCATGTTATCAGGTAACCAACCCCTTTGGTCCTGAGGAGAGAGAATTCTCCTGGGAATTTTCCTTGGGGGAAGGGCTGGGACCCTTGGAGGTTATCAGAGTCTGGGCAGGACTTTGAAGTGCAAGATGCTGGGCTTCTGGAGCTTCCACAGTAGGTGCTGGTCTTCAGGCCTGTCTCATACACACATAGGCTCAATTTCTGACTTCCTACCTAACAGAATGACACAGAATTTAACTTTTGTAATCTCGCTTATCTCACTGAGCTCAATGTTTTCAAGCTTCATCTGTACCACAGTATGATCAGAATTCCCTGCCTCTGTAAAGCTGAGTCATGTTCCATTATATGGACAAGAGTAATGATAGAGATATGGCTAGGTAGACAGGAAACAAGGAGACCCTTCTTCACTGTGTGGAGAAAATTCAAACAAGCAGCTTCTGTGAAGGATGTTGATGTCATATGCTAGTCCTTGTAATCAAGATTTTTCTGTGCTATTGTAAGTCATTTAATCAATGAGAACTGTACACATCTCGAGGAAGTTTCACATGTTTTTTCTTGAGTCTCAATTGAAACTATCATTCATTTTTGAGTTTTTTCTCCTTCACTTTTGTTTTCTTAAATAAACCACTTGTGCTTTACATACCCTTCCTTGTCTGAGCTCCTCATCTTTTGTGAATTCAAGACGTGAACCCAGCAGAGAAAAAAACAATTATCAAGAACTGTAGACTTCTGCAGCAGTACTTTAAAAAGTTCATGGAAAACCTATGCATGGATTTTCAAATTCTTTCTGCACCAAAATGAACTTACAATTCTATTTTCCATGAACTTTTTGAAGCTCCCTCTCAAATAGCACATCATGTTTATCTGTCACACATCAATAGCCATCTGCATGGTTACCATCTTTGGTTACTGTGTATAAAGCTACTATGATAATCAGTGGATTACATCCCATTTTGTGTGTACTAACTCATTTAATTCTCACACAACCTTACTATGTCCCATAAATCAACTATCTCATAACGGGTATTATTACTAATACCATTTTATAATTGAGGAAGTAAAGCCTCAGAGAGAAAATGAGATTTATCTAAAGTCACACAGCAAGAAGTGGTAGTGCAGGATATAAGCAAAGCCTCTGAATCCAAATTTATTCCCATCCCTAGATAGGATGGCACCCTTTCCACAAGGAACCTGTAATTTGATAAAGGTAAGGAAATTATGTAAATATGTAGTATGCACACCAGTACAAGATACACGTTCTGTGAATTTCTTGAGGGAGAAGTGCTAGACACATTCAGTTTGTAGGCATCAGAAACCATGTCAGCAGTCCAACTCTAGATGTATCCAAAGGTATTTCAAGAAGTATGTAGAAAAATACAATTAAACAAGAAGTTTATCTTGGTGCCACAAACTTGAAAATGCATCTGTAGGTTTTCATAACACATATACCCATGAAATTTCTGGAGCTCTGTTGAAGACTAAGAATAATTTCACTTTTAAAGTTTTGAAGGGAGAGAGGAAAAAGAACAAAAAATACAACAGAGACCTATGTGTTCTTCAAAGTCAAAAACATTTTTGTTTCTTTTTAACATTTTTTCATTTAGGAGATTGGCATTGTGGCACAGTGGATAAAGTTACCACCTCTGATGCTGGCATCCCTTATGTGTACCCGTTTGAGTCCCTTCAGCTCCACTTCCTATCCAGCTCTCAGCTAACGGCCTGGGAAAGTACCAGAAGATGATTCAATTACTTGGGTCTCTGTACCCACATGGGAGACCTGGATGAAGCTCCTGGCTCCTAGCTTCCACCTGGCCCAGTCCTGGCTGTGTGGCCATTTAAGGAATGAACCAATGGATGGAAGATCTCTCTCTCTCTCTCTCTCCCTTACCTCTTCCTTTCAAATAAAAAAATAAGTATTTAAAAATGTTTTTAAAAATAAGTAATTTTTAATATTGAAAATGGGAACAAATTTCACATATTTCATATGTACAGTTTTAAAAGCATAATGAGGGCCGGCTCAACAGGCTAATCCTCCACCTGCGGCACTGGCACCCCGGGTTCTAGTCCCAGTCAGGGCGCTGGATTCTGTCCCCGTTGCTCCTCTTCCAGTCCAGCTCTCTGCTGTGGCCCAGGAGTGCAGTGGAGGATGGACCAGGTCCTTGGGCCCTGCACCAGCATAGGAGACCAGCAGAAGCACCTGGCTCCTGGCTTCAGATCGGTGCTGTGTGCCAGCCGCAGTGCGCCGGCCGTGGCGGCCATTGGGGAGTGAACCAACGAAAAGGAAGACCTTTCTCTCTGTCTCTCTCTCTCACTGTCCACTCTGCCTGTCCAAAAAAAAAAAAAAAGCATAATGATACTTCCCACCCTTCCCTCTCCCTCCGTTACTCCCACCCTCCCTACTGCTTCTTTTTCTTTTAAGTTTTACAATGGCATACTTTCAACTTACTTTCTAATCACAAGTTTAACCCTCCATTAAATAAAGGATTCAACAAGTAGTAAGTAGAAAAACTACTGTTCCTCTAGAATATAGACAAAGACTATAAACAATAATCAAATCTCAAAATGTCAATTTTCTTCATATATATTTTTTGTACCCTTTATATAAGTTAATATAAATCAGAGAAAACATATTAGTCTTTATATTAGTCTTTTTGGAACTGGCTTATTTCACTAAGCATAATGGTACTCGATTGCATCTTTTTTTTTTTTTTTTTACTGCTGGGTAGTATTACATCTTATATATATCTTATATATGTAGTACAATTTTTTATCCAGTCATCAGTTGGTGGACATTTGGGTTGATTCCATATCTTAAATATTGTGAATTGAGCTGCTATAAACATGAAAGTATAGATAAGTCTTTCATATGTTGATTTCATTTTCTTTGGGTAAATTCCCAGGAATGGAATGGTTGGATAATATAGTACATCTATTTTCAGATCTCTGAGGAATCTCCATACTGTCTTCCATAGTGTTTGCAGTAGTTACGTTCCTACCAACAGTGCATTAGGGCAACATTTTCTGTACATCCTTACCAGAATTTATTATTTTTTGATTTTTGAATGATAGTTGTTTTAACTAGGGTGAGGTGAAACTTCATTGTGATTTTTATTTGCATCGATGGCTAGGGATCCCAAGCATCTTTTCCTGTGTCTGTTGGCTATTTGTATTCCATCCTTTGAAAAATACCTGTTCACATCCTTAGCCCATTTCTTAATTGGACTGTTTATTTTGTTCTTGAGCTCATTATATATTCTGGATTTAATCTTTTATCAAATGTATAATTGCAAATATTTTCCACCATGCTGTTGGTTGCTTCTTCATTTTGTTGAGTACCGAACTCTTCTTAGCTTAACGTAATACCATTTGTCATTTTGTCTTTCATTGACTACGCTTCTGGGGTCTAATCCATGAATCCTTGCCTATGCCAATGTCTTGAAGTATTTTCCCTGGGTTTTCTTCAAATAATTTGATAGTTTCAGATCATAGGATTAGATCCTTGCTCCATTGTGGGTTTATTTTGTGTAGAGTACAAGGTAGGGATCTTGTTTCACACTTCCTCATACAGAGATCCAATTTGCCCAATACCATTTGTTAAAGACACTGTCCTTTATCTGGGGTTATTGATTTTAGTTCATTTGTCAAAAATCAGTTGGCTGCAGCTGCATAGATTAATTTCTAGGGTCTCCACCTTTGTTCTATTGGTCCATATACCTACCATTGTGCCAGCACCAGGCTGTTTATAACTGTCCCGTAATATGTGTTTCAATCTGGTATTGTGATTCCTCTAACTTTCTTTTTTTATTGTTTAAGATTGCTTTAGCAATTTGAGTTCACTTGTAATTCCATATGAATTTTAAGGCCATTTTTTTCTAGATCTGAGAAGAACATCTTTTGTATTTTGATTAAGATCAGATTGAATCTACAGATGGCTTTGGGTAGTATGGACATTTTGATATTCATTCTTCCAACCCATAACATGGAAGATATTTCCTTTTTTCGATTTCTTCTATTTCTTTCCTTCGTATTTTTAAATTTTGATTGTAGAGATTATTCACCTTCTTCACCTTCTTGGTTAAGTTTATCCAAGATATTTAAAAATGTTTGTAGCTATTTTGAATGGAACTAATCTTACACGTTCTTTCTCAGTCATGGCATTGTTTGTGTGTACACGTTACTGATTTTGGTGTGTTTATTCTATATCCTGCAACTTTGTCAATCTCTCTTTTGAGTTCCAATAATCTTTGTGGATTCCTTTGGTTACCCTATGTATAAGGTCATATCATCTGCAAACAGGAATAATTTGACATCCTCTTTCTCATTTGTATCCTTTTGATTTTTTTTTTTTTTTTTTTTTTTTTTTTTGTCTAATGGCTCTGACTAGAACTTCTGGAACTATACTGACTATACTGTGGACATCCTTGTATGGTTCCAGAACTTACTGGAAATGTTTTCAACTTTTGCCTATTCGATATGATGCTGATTGTCATATATTTCCTTGATTGTGTTCAGATATGTTCTTCTATACCCAACTTGCTTAAGGTTTTTATCATAAAGGATGTTTAATGTTATCAAATTATTTTTCTGTATCTATTGAGATAATCATATGCTTTTATTCTTCAATTTGTTAATGAAAGTTTCACACTTCTTGAATTGCATATGTTTAACTATATCTGCATACCAGGGATAAAATTTCATGTGGTCCAGATGAATGATCTTTTTGATGCATTGCTGGATTGGACTAGGTATTGTTTTGTTGAGTATTTTCATATAAATGTTTATCAGGGATATTGGTTCTCTTTCTTTGTTGTATCTTTTTCAGGTTTTGGAATTAAAGTGATGTTGGCCTCATAGAAAGTATTTGGGAAGATTCTCTCCCTTTCAATTGTTTAGAATAGTTTGAGAAGAGTTGGAATTAGATTTTTTTGAAAGTTTGATAGAATTCAGCAGTGAAGTCATCCAGTCCTCTGCTTTTCTTTGTTGGGAGGGTCTGTTATACTCATCAATTTCCATCTTGGTTATTGGTCTTTTTAGGTTTTCTTCAGGACTCAATTTTGGTAAATTGTATGTGTCCACAAATCTACCCATTTCTTCTAGATTTTCCAGTTTGTTTTTCATATATCTGTTTATAGTAATTTCTGATGATTCTTTTTATTTCTGTGATATCTGTCATACATCTCATTTTTATCTCAGATTTTATTAATCTGTGTCTTCTCCCCACCCCCTTTCTTTGGTTAGTTTAGTCAGTGGATTATCTATTTCATTTATTTTTTTTTCAAAACTCCAGCTCTCCATTTTACTAATCTTTTTATTTATTTGCTTCAATTTTATTTCTTCTTTAATTTTTACTATTTCTTCCCTCCTGCTAATTTGGGGTTTCATTTGTTATTATTTTTCTAAAACCTTGAGATGCACTGTTAGATCATTTGTTTGATGCCTTTTCAATTTCTTGATGTCAGAACTAATTACTATAAATTTCCCTCTTAATATTGCTTTTGCTGTATCCAATAAGTTTTGTTTTGTTGTGTTGTCATTTTCATTCATTTCTAGCAATTTTTTATTTCCATTTTGATTTCACCTATGACCCAGTGTTCATTCAAGAGCATGCTGTTCAGTCTCCATGTCATATAGAATAATCATGGGATTCCAACAGTCACAGGGCACAAGGGATCCACTCTCAGCCCAACAAGCCTCTTTTATCCATAGAGAGAGCCATGGCATTCCTGGAGCCAGCACTCTGTCCTAAAGAGGTTGGTGGTTGCTCTGTGTTAGCAAGTTGAATCTGCACCTTGTTAACATGGTGCTTCCTCTCATCTGCTTTCCTGATGCTTTGATGATGGGAGGACAGGAAAGCAATCTGTTCTTCATTAATGGGGTTAGGGGTGCACCATGACCCCACTAGCATTTCAGGCTGGACTCAGAGTCAATGGAGACTACGAGGTTCACCTTCAGGCAATATCATCAGTGGTATAGGCTTCAGCAGGTTCCTCTCATCTCGTTCCAAGAAGAAGGCATCCTCTCTAGACACCAGCTGTGGAAGTCATTGGCAGTGTCATGCTCACTACTGTGTGACTGTATCATATCTACTGTTCCACAGTGTCTTTCTTCTTTCTGTAGATTTTCCATAGCAAACTTCTCTCCAACTGTCCCCTGGTAATGTGGATCCTCCCCTTTTCTTCTATTATCTTCTATGGTCAAAATCAGCCTGTCCTTTCCTTATTTAGCCATCGTGGATCTCCCAAATGCATTTATTATGTGTCGCTTCACAGACAACTTCTTTCCAAAGATGGAGATACCTTGCCAGCTGGGGTGATTGAGCAATAGGAAACATCTCACCTTGTTCATAATGCAGAATTTTAAAAAACCAAAGTGAGAGTTGGTGTGGCTGGCAGCTTCACAAATGGCCAATTGTAGGATAGAAGGATGCAAGTCAGGTTGGCGAGAGCTCAGAGGACAAGGGAGGTGTGGGATTTTAGAGGAAGAAGCAGAGCCAGATCATGGAAGGTGAGGAGAAGAAATGCTCAAACTTTTAACCTCACAAGTGTTTGGCATATATGTGTATCAACAATGCTAGGATTTTGGAACTAGAATATTCATCACAATTTCAATCTTAAAAAGGAAAACAAACACTCCACTAAAATTACAAGTAATATTAATAAGTAACTCAGGGTAGTGAAAGAAAAATTAGTTTTAGTAAACTACCTCTAAGAAGCTCAATGATGATGGCTTATGGACATTCATTCATTCATTTCCTTACCCTTTATTTCTCTCTCTCTGCAGGCAGAGTTAGACAGTGAGAGAGAGAGACAGAGAGAAAGGTGTTCCTTTTCCATTGGTCCACCCCCTAAGTGGCCGCTGCGGCCGGCGCACCGCGCTGATCCAAAGGCAGGAGCCAGGTGCTTCCTCCTGGTCTCCCACACAGGTGCAGGGCCCAAGGACCTGGGCCATCTTCCACTGCACTCCTGGGCCACAGCAGAGAGCTGAACAGGAAGAGGAGCAACCGGGACAGAACTGGCGCCCCAATCGGGACTAGAACCCCGGTGTGCCAGCGCACAGGCGGAGGATTAGCCAAGTGAGCCGCAGCGCCGACCCCCTTTATTTCTCTTAAGTAGAAAAATTTTAATTTATAGTTACAAGTTACTGAGAATAGCAATGGTGGCTTTGTCAGAAATTCTGAATACTGGAAAAATACAGCAATCACAAAGATCTGTCTTACATTCAGCATACAGTCAAACATTGTGTTGACTAGCATGTCACATCCAAATTCTGCAAGTCTGGCTAATTTACTCCGGGGGGAAGGGGATAACAGAGATTTAATCTACTACTTTGATATATTCGGCTCTCCTAAGTACAAGTGCAGAGAAAATGAGAAACTTTGAGTGCAAGCATTTTGCATGGTGTTCCAGTCTTCTAAAGGACACATTAAATCATGCTTAACCTCATGACATTTTGGCCTACAAGTGATAAGTTCAAGCTGTCAAAGGTATTATCTGTCCCTAACAGAAGCCACTTGAACAAAACAGTTGTAATCAGGCTGTAAGTATAAATTTTTTAATCACTGATGCAGGAGGGAAAAATGTAACTATTTTTCTACAACCCACTGAGCTATCTAAAAGGAGCTCTAATTCTGGAAGAGATAGAGACAAACACTATTCACAACAAGGGTCTCAGTCTAGATCAGCCTGTCCATTCATGTCTGTATTACCATCACAATCAGTTCAAAATTCCTTCAAGTGTCCTTTTAACTCTCTTCCTCTCCAGAGTGAACTGTGGGCTCAGTTGGCTGGGCAGCTGTTTTGGTAGGGCTTGGAAGAGAGTGTGCTCAGAGCCTGTCTCCAGACCAACTCCCATCCTGTTCTCTTTGTTGGAGATATGCTGCTGCAGATGGAGGCAGGTCCTCCTGTTCCAGTTGAGGGACAGTCTTCTCCACAACTCATGTGCTTTTCCTTTCTCCTTGCACTACCTGATCTCATGCAGGACTACGACTTTGCTCATCTGCTTTGGTCAACTGGGGCTGTCCTCACTTGACATCCTGGAGCTGTTGTAGACATTTCAGTCCTATGATTGTCTTAATGTATCACACCATTGTCAGGATGCTGTGCGGACTTCTCTTGGTGATTGGCTCTCTTGTCTCCACTATACTATTGGGAGGCACACACTTAGATTGCTGCACTTCAGTAGAGACTTCTACTGAGTCACCACCTTAAAGGCTCTGCTTGAGGGCAGATCTTCAGCAATGAGGCCTTCTCCCTACTCGTGTTAGTCTAATCTTACTTAGTTTTCCAAGTATGTGGGATAGCAGAAGAATTAGCACACCCTCACCCATCCCAACTGCCTTTCAAATTTTCTCTTCCTCAGAACCAGGAGAGTTTCTGAACTTAGAAACTGAGGCTTTGCTGCCTATGTTCAAAATCACTGTAGTGATCAACTTTTCTTTACATGAGGGGACTCAAGATGACGCAGTTAGGTAGTGAAGCCTGATATCTGAGAGCATGGTGAAAAAAATTCAGTAAATTCAGTGAGTTTTGAAAGGGGGGCACTTATCTTGATTGTACACATCATTCCACACATAGAAATGATCTTGATAGGAATTATTAGTGCCATGAAGAAAGTTTCTGCTTTTATTTTAAACCTTGTATTTTACCATCTCTTAGTATAAAGCTTTACATTATGAGTTTTCCAATTAACTATCAGTGCATTATAATGCGCAATTTCTTTGCACAATCCAGCTTTATGTATATAGTTTGTGGAAATGGACATAAAGAGTTTATTTTGGTGTGAAAAATTTAAATCTATACATATGACAAGTCTTCAAAAAGTATATGGAAATGCATATTGTGAAAAATGCTTGAGTTTCAAAAATTTTTGTACTAAAATAAGCATCTCTCTTTTTTTAAACATTTATTTATTTATTTGAAGGTGAGAGGTACAGAGAGAGAGAAAGAGATAGAGAGAGAGAGAGAATTTCATCTGTTGGTTCACTCCCCCAATGGCTAGGGCTGGGACAGATCAAAGCCAGGATCCGGGAACTCCATCTGGGCCTCCTACATGGATGGCAGGGGCCCAAGTAATTGAGCCATCTTCTACTGCTTTCCCAGGTACATCAACAAGAAGCTAGATCAGAATTGGAGCAGCTAAGACTTGAACTAGCACTTACATGGGATGCTAGTCTCGGACATGGTGTCTTAATTGGCTATGCCACAATGCCAACCCCAAAATAAATATCTCTTAATTCTATTTTCCCACGGATATTCTGAAGAACTTTTTTGAGCACACTCATACATGCTAACACATACATACACATACACAAACAGATATAATTTATATGTGTATACTATGTATGTGTGTGTGTGTGTATATATATATATATCTTTGAATACCACAACTAACTCTGAACAGGAGGTTCATTAATGCTCATGTTCCCATCTCTCCATTGATATGAAGGTGATGTGAGCTGCATTCAGGGGCCACTTCTGATTTATGTATAGACCTTTTCTGCAGCTCCCATAGCTACTGACACTTCTGCCCTGTCTCCAGCTGACCTGAACAATGACTCACAAAATGATTCATCCTTAAATAAAAAAGAAAAAAGTATTTTCACAAGCATAAACAGTTGTTAAAGATGACAGAATTATTAAAGAAATTAGTCAATTGCTGATTCTACTTGTGCCCTCAAGCAAAATGCTAAGCTTGTGAAGAGAATGGCTCAGATGCTTTTGGTGTTAGTGTGGACTCTGAATAATGGCTTTTTCTATATCCTATTCCTTATGTGGTTTCTATATCCTGTTCCCTTTTGCTCATAAAGGTCACTAAGTTCACACCAGAAAACCATCCTGTGCTTGCTTATTCCAGAAAATATTATATTAGCACAGTTTTTTTTTTTAATTATAGAAAACAGTGACAACCTCAAGCCCCTATCTTGTGCAAGTGCAGGAGAGGCAGTGCCCAATTAATAAACATTTCACCTGGCACTTCCTCAATCACCTTGGGTTAACACACAGATAAGCTTTCAGCCCGGGTTAATAAAGATACTTTTTATATTGGCTTTTCAGTAGTTATCACTAATCATATTTTCTATCTTAGATTAAGAAATTAATATTTTCATCATCAGTTTTGTTTCTCTGTCCCAAAGAACATTTAGAGTCATGAGATCATTTCCATGAAGCAAGAATGTGGTGAAATTAATGAAACATCTACATGCAAACCTCAAACAACAACCAACACTCTCAGAACCCAAAAAGGTTCTGAGACATCCTATGCCCTCTTTATTAAACATTATCTAAGTGTAACGATTTTGCTTTATGACATGAGATGTGTATCTCCTTTTTTGCTGAAATTACTAAACCACCTGCTTAGTTGTGGCAAGACATTAGGTACTGTGAACAGTAATTGAGAACTGCTGTATGCAAAAGGTGGTCCCTCAGATGCAGAGGTTAACAGAAGACTTGGCTAATGATTCACTTCATTAAGGAGTTTCAAATGTTGAGAACCAGTCATTGAGTTATTAGGGTAAACTAAGTGAGATGTCACAGGAACTGAACAAGAGCAACACCCATGGAAATGAAGCAGAAGGATTTTAATCATGTGATTTCAGGGAAAGAACTGGCAGGATTTGGCATTTGATTGAGGCGGGGGAGAATATTTGTTTCACAAATTATTAGTTTGAACAGATATTACTTTGCACTCATAGACTACTATAGTCCTCCTGGAGTATGGGTGCCAGTGTGAGAGATTGTTCCCTTGGTTTTATCAAAGCAATTGTTGACCATTGTTCTCTGTGTGGAACACTCAACATTTTCAGAGAAGCAGAACCTATTTGTCTTGATGACACTGGCAACTATTCTCTGCAGGTTTACTGCATTAAAAAAAACAACAAAGTGCTCCCAAACACTGAAGCTCTTTGTATAAAAAATCCAACACATTTTTTTTTTTTTTACTGAAAAACCACCAGTAATGCCTTTACATTTTTTGAATACAAATAAATTATGCAGCACTTTCAGGACAATCAGGCACAGATGGCTTTTCTTTTTCTTGTTGGGATGATTATTTGTGCAAATAATGAAGACAAAGCTCACACCCATTCCCAGTAGATTCCTTGCTGTATACAAGGGGGGCTGGTGTCTGGTTCCCCCTCCTTTCTTCTGGGAGCCACACAGTCATGGACCAGTACAACAATGGTCACTGTATGAAGGGCTCCTCAGTGCAGAGTCTTGGCTTTGTGCACAGCAAACTGCCTGTGGGCTCCCTGCATTGTCTGTAGGCCCGCTGCATTCCTTTTTTCCTGAGAAACCAGTGCCTGATTTTGTCGAAAATAACTAGGGAAGAAACGAGGCGGAATGTATCTTTTAAACACAATTCCCATTTAGTCAGAGAACTGGCAGAAAAGTTGCAAGTGATATCTGATGTCAACCCACAAAATTCTTCAACAGCTTGAGTGTCTCTTATCTCCACAATACTGTCACGAAATCACAACAAATATCATGACCACTGAAGAACAATGCCCTCAGTTGGGGTGGCTTCCGGTGTGACCCACACCAGCAGAACTGTCATGCATCTCTTTATGCATCTCCCCAGAAAGTTCTAAAGTTCTAAAGGAAAAACCTCTTGGGAAGAAAGTGCTGAGTATCAGTGTTGTTCATCCATATATTTAAATCTCTTCAGGTGAAGAGCTGTAAACATGAGGGACTTCTTCGGCTTCATCTGTTTCCTCAGCTTCCTGATTCAGCAAGGCTCTTCACAGTTTCCAAATCGGTCAGTAACTGAAACACTTCATTCTATGCCAACAGGAGGGTATAATACAGTGTTCATCTTTGCCCTTATAGATTTTGAAATAAAACATCGCATTTCATTTGTGAAAGTCCACTAAAAATCTTTATAAGCATTCACTGGATCTCAAATATGTTTAAGATTTTCCTGCTTATTACTGCTATTAGGTCAGCTGGTCTTTCTGGCTTTTCCTTGTCAAACACCAACAATTATATTCTGTGAATTGCTTAAGAGTGTCTGGGGATGTTATTGCATATAGTTATCAAAAAGCTCATATTCATTCTCTAATCTTAACATAATCTCTTAGAAGGTATTTCTCCAGGGATCTCTTTTTTTTTTTTTTTTTTTTTAAGTGCCTATGCGAGAAAATTCTGTTTCTTCCTAAGGTTCTATTTGCTCCTATACCATCTTGTATATCAGAAATGGATGTCCAACTAAATACCACATGGTGGTAGCAAATATTTCTAAAACTGACTGAGCTGAACTTGTCCTCACTAAGATGGAGTGTTCTGGACTTTTTTCCTCCTTTACAGCAGGAAGTGTCTTTGGAGACTATCATCAAGTGCAACCTGTCTACAGCCTTATTCCGTGGCTGTCCTGCCCAGCCTTCCTGAACTCTGTCTCCCCATCTGTAGGATTACAAGCCTAGATGATGAGGACAATGTAGAAACCAGTAAGAAAACATGTTTTAAATGCTTACAAGAGGACCAGGTTTGGGGATGAAGAAATATTTAAAACATAGGGGCTTTGTGTGAGATGGACTGTGAGGCCGAACACTCTTGCCACCAGCAGAAAACACTAGTAAAGAAGGGGACCAAGGACCAGGATTTGGATAAAACTCAAATTAATATTTCAGCCTTGACAGTAATAGACAGTCACTCACCCAAAGGCTTCCTGTGATAGACTGGCCAAAGACCATTTCTGATGCACTGTGTATACTTTACAAGTCTAGTTCTTTTTTATTTTATTTATTTTTTATTTTTTTGACAGGCAGAGTGGACAGTGAGAGAGAGACAGAGAGAAAGGTCTTCCTTTTTTTGCCGTTGGTTCACCCTCCAATGGCCGCTGCGGCCGGCGCGCTGCGGCTGGCGCATTGCGCTGATCCGATGGCAGGAGCCAGGTGCTTCTCCTGGTCTCCCATGGGGTGTAGGGCCCAAGCACTTGGGCCATCCTCCACTGCACTCCCTGGCCACAGCAGAGAGCTGGCCTGGAAGGGGGGCAACCGGGACAGAATCCGGAGCCTCGACCGGGACTAGAGCCCGGTGTGCCGGCGCCGCAAGGCGGAGGATTAGCCTAGTGAGCCACGGCGCCGGCCAACAAGTCTAGTTCTAAAAGTTACAAAATTATTTCAGGAACTCCCCTCCTTCCTACTAGGCATGTGAAAGGGTATTTCAAAAAGTATGTCGAAAAACTGAATTAAAATATAGTTATTTTGTTGCAAAAAAATTGAAATTGAAGCAGTTTTGTCATCATACATATTTTTCATGAAACAGTGCATGCATGATTTTTTTAAAAAAATCTATGCATGAATTTCTATGTATAAATTTCAAAAACCTGTGCCAAAATAAATTTAAGTTCAATTTTCCATTGACTTTTTGAAGGCCCCTTGTATAGGTGGATTTTTCCTATACTTTAAAATTCATGCATTTTATTATTTATTTATCCATTAGTTATCTCCTTACTCCCCAAATAGGTTTCTAGCCATAATTCACCCTTGAAGTTCTTAGAGTTATGTTTATAATGTTGTGCATTCACTTCATGGTTTTTAGATGGAGCTATTGCAGGAGGTGGAAGAAGTGTTAAATCATGAATAATGGGGCCGACACCGTGGCACAGTAGGTTAATCCTAGGCCTGCAGTGCTGGCAACCCATATGGACGCCAGTTCTAGTCCCGGCTGCTCCTCTTCCAATCCAGTTCTCTGCTGTAGCCTGGGGAAGCCGTAGAGAATAGGTCAAGTGCTGCCCTTGCACCTGCATGGGAGAGTGGGAGGAAGTACCTGGCTCCTGGCTTCAGGTCGGCACAGCTCCGGCCATTGCAGCCATTTGGGGAGTGAACCAATAGAAAGAAGATCTATCTGTTTCTCCCTCTCACTGTCTGTAACTCTACCTCTCAAATAAATAAATAAAATCTTTAAAAAATCATGAATAATAATATTGTACAACTTTGTCAGACCATGAGCACATCTGACTTACTTTTGGAGAAAAACTTACATTTACCTTGCTGCTGCAGCTTCCTAAATTATACCTATCATGAGAGAATATAAAATCTTATCCATTTTTCTCAGATACTGTCATAATGTATTATTTTTTCTGTTCCTTTACATTGTGCTCTGTCATGGATGTAACCCTTGGGTGGCCTCTATATCTGGTAAGATTGGTGTGACAGAGGCTGTAAGGAGACCCTGACATCCAAGGGTCCTACAGCATATGCCTCGGAACCCTGCACACAATCTTGGAGAACGTGATGGATGTATGTTAGTCATGGTGATGATGCTATCATTAATGCACCATTCATTGCTCCCTGGCTCTAAGAATCATCTCCACATTTTCTATGCTTTGTATTTTCAGACCCCTTGGCCCTTTTTTCTCCCATGAATTCTCCTTAGTACCCAACAGGCACAGAGCTTGTCTAGTTAAGCAGGCCTGGTAGAGCTAACAACCAGGCTGGAGCTGACAAGGAGCTCTGATAGAGGAGATAGAAAATGGCTGTACATTTGTAGGCACCTGTGCTTCAAACTGTCAGAAACACAAGATGTATGACAGCTCTGATGGCTTCCGTACCCAGAGCTTCCTGTTCCAGACCCGAGGCTCCACCCTCATGGCAAACCAGTTTGTGTCACACAGTGTCTCCTGCAGTGGTGCAAAAAGTGGTAGGGAAGCTTTGCTCTGCCAAGAGCCATTTGGATATTTATAATATCACGTACAGGCCATACAAAATTATAAACTTAAAAATTAGCCTGCTGGGGGCCAGAGCTGTGGCATGGGTAGGTTAAGCATCTGCCTGCAGCACTGGCACCCCATAAGAGCACCAGTTCCAGTTCCAGATGCTCCACTGTCGATCAAGCTCCCTGATGATGGCCTGGGAAAGCAGCAGAAGATAGCCCAAGTGCTTGGGCCCCTGCACCCATGTGGGAGACCTGGAAGGAGCTCCTGGTTCCTGGCTTCAGATCAGCCCAGTCCAGCCATTGCAGCCATCTGGGGAGTGAACCAGCAGGTGAAAGACATTTCTCTGTATCTCTCTCTCTCTGTATGTAACTAACTCAAGTAAGTAAATAAAAACTATAAATATAAATATTTTAAAAATTAGCCTATTGTAGATTTGTTGACTTTGGAGTCCCAACTTCAGTTGCCTTGGCAGAGCCAGACCAGCTGATATGTGGCCGTGGGCCAGATGTTCCCTACCCTCGCTAGAGCTACATGAATTTCCTCACTTTTCCCATACTTCCCCTGTAGGAAGGGTCCTTCCTCAGCCCACAGAGGCCCTCAGCACACGTTCATGGGGCCCAGGCCTTGCTTGTGGATGTGAGCATCCAGCACTCTGCCCACACACTTCTCTCAGGCGACTTCCAGCTGGTGAGATTTCAGCGAAGCCCAGGAGAGAGTTCAGCATCAATTTTTGACATTTCCCTAAATCACAAGAAACCAGATTTCTTTCTTTATATTTAGTTATTAAAATAAGTGAATTTGGGGGCTGGCATTGTGGTATATCAGGTGAAGCTGTCACCAGTGACACCAACATCCCATATGGTACCAGTTCCTGTCCCAGCTGCTCCAATTCGAATCCAGTACCCTGCTAATGGCCTGGGAAAGCAGTGGAAGATAGCCAAAGCAACTTGGGCTCCTTACATGCACATGAGAGACCCAGAAGAAGCCCCAGGCTCCTGGCTTCCCTGTCTCAGTCCAGGGCCATTTGGAGAGTAGATGATCAGAAGCATGTTATAAATGAATGTCACATAGTAAAGTCATAACAATGTGGATTACAGAATGGGCATTTGGGACAGCTGCATACCAGTGGAGCGCCTGGGTTCAAGTTCTTCCCTGCTTTTGCACACTCTAGAGGCAGCAGGTGACGGCTGAAGTAGTTGGGTCCTTGCTATCCATATCAAGTTCCTAACCCAACCCTATCTGTTGTGGGATTTGGGGGAGTAAAACAGATGGGAGAGCTGTGTCTGCTTCTCTCTCTCTCTCTCTCTCTCTCTCTCTCTGTGTATGCCTTTCAAATAAATAAAATGAATAATTAAAAAAGTGGGTTACAATAGGACAATAACCCCCCCCCCAAATTCTCAACAGGATTGTGAAATTAATCTCTTTAGAGTCATCTTTTCAGGGAGATATATCTAATATAATTTTTCTGCTTGTCATTTTCCTCTATGTCACAGTTTAGATCTTAATGTTTTAGACATTCAGTAGTAGTAAATCAAAAATAATAGGCAAAAGTAGGAAATTATAGTATTCCATTTTACTGCCATATAAGAAAACTTTTGACTCTATT
Organism: Oryctolagus cuniculus; assembly: GCF_964237555.1. NCBI lineage: Eukaryota > Metazoa > Chordata > Mammalia > Lagomorpha > Leporidae > Oryctolagus > Oryctolagus cuniculus. The sequence goes on from NC_091441.1 coordinate 72,298,311, forward strand.
GAGCAGCTGAGTGTTTCTTTCTTTAGAGCATTTCTTGTTTCTGGAAGCAATGATTTGATGTTATTTATTTTGAACTCTACTTCTGTTTAATTCTTCAAATTTTTCTTGGTTCAAATACAATTATAATTGCAAGAACACATTTGCAAATTTCATCAATGCATGCAAAAACACCACTTTATTAAGGTTTATTACGCTGTCATTTCAACAGTGTGGTCAGTTACAGACATGTACATGTTTCTTGTCTGGAGACCTCATCTTAACCTGAAAATGCTAAACTACCATGGAGAATACTAGAATAATGGCTCTGATTTTGGAGTAAGGAATGTGTATTTTATTATTGAGTGACATGTCAAATTCTATAAACTATATATATACACCAACTATACTAAAATTCTTACTAAAATGTAAAAAGCAAATATATTTATTTATACATATGTTTGAGATTAATTACATTCTAATATTCCCAGTTTTCACAGGTATGCATTTTAACAATTAGAAGTCATTTTTGATCTTTAACTGAAAAGTTGGGTCTTCCACATAAAGAAAAGAAAAAAAAAACACTTGTTTCTTATTTAAGTTTATTAACTTGTTTGGGACATGGGTTCATCACTTACTGAAATGGAAGAACTAATTTTTCAGTGTCTTCAAAGTATAATGAATGGAGACATCACTAAAAGTCTATTTGGGAGCTAGTGTTGTGGCCTAGCAGGTAAAGCTGCTGACTGCAGTGCCAGCATCCCATTTGGACACCAGTTCAAGTTCCGGCTGCTCCACTTCCAATCTAGCTCTCTGCTATGTCCTAAGAAATTAGCAGAAGATGGCCCAATTCCTTGGACCCCAGCACCCACATGGGAGACCTGGAAAGAAACTAAAGGCTTCTGGATTCAGATAGCCCCAGCTTTGGCTATTGCGGCCACTTGGGGAGTGGCCCAGCAGATGGATGATCTCTCTTTCTCTGCCTTTCAAAATAAATAAATAAATATTTTTTTAAAAAATAAAGAAGTCTAATTGGATCTCTTAAAATGTGTCAGATGAAACTCAGTGAGTTACCTCCCTCCAATCCCATCCTTCCTGCTATGGCCTTAGTAACTACCACAGATGTTTCAATGCATTTTCCCAACACATCTAAGCAACGTCCTGGGATGCTGAATTTGAAGATTGCTTATTGTCTACACGTTAATTTTTAGCTCTGAGATCTTTACATTGTACTGTAAAGAGGCAATAAAGTGTGTGACATAGGGTCATTTATTTGTTGATTTAATTATTTATGTTCAAAACACTAGTTTAGTCACTCTTCCACAGACTATTCTAAATCTAATAAAGGATATTAAAACACGAGAAACATAATCTACAGACATTAAAAATCTCTCCCAACTTAGAATTATTTTGATGAATGGTGCAGGCTACCATAAAGCATAAAATATCAAAACCAATTAAGAAAACCAAAAACTATGACTTTGTAATCAACTCAGTTGATAGCTACCTAAAGTAATAAAATAGGATTATTTTTCTAACTTCATTCATGTAAAATAAATTTTAATAAGATTGATGCTTTTCATCATGATTTACAAGATTGTGAGCTAAGAATAAAAATGATCTTCTCTATGATGGAGGATACCCATAGTTACAGATTGTGACCCAAAATATGATTTGACATCAAAAAGACCTACGGCTTGAGATAAAAACAAGTGGTTTTCAACAGGATAATATATTAATCTATTATAATTTGCAATGCACTAAATGTTCTCAAATATTGAAAACACCAAGGAAACCAACCAGGAGGAAAAGAAAAGCACAAATAACAAGAAAGAAGGTAACAAGGACAAATAAAATTTTTGTTTATGGTGCACATTTTGCATCTATGCATATATGCCCATAGATAGTGTAAATTCAATCACCTGAGAATTTATTCAAAGAAAATTCACCTTAGTTTTTGCTTGAAAATCAGTTTTTGCAGAAAAAGTGATACCTTGTCACTGTGTATATGGTGTTTTAAAGTACTCTATTATTAACACAACATGTTAACAGTTTTCTACACATGTAAAGCAAACACACTCCTCACAAGATAAGTTTACAAATATAAATATATATAAATAGGGCATAAACAAATTATTATATGCTTATTCTCCTGTAGATACTAAAGAGAGAGTCAGTTTTGATGAGAAATACACTGAAAGTTGTAGTTAAACATAATAAAACTTTTTAGAGTGCTTCTTTATTCTGCTACCTTCTTTTCCAAAAAAGAGATAATTATATAATCTGGGACAAAAAAAAATGTATACTTATGATAGAAAAAAATTCAAGTAAACAACAGTTGTGGCAGATTCTAAGACCCTCAGTAAACATTCAATCGTTGGAAAGATGATCCAGAATTCAAACACTGTCGTCATAAGGTGTGACTTGTCCCCAGGCTACGAGGATAACACCAAGAGAGGCCCAGCAGGACCAGGGTGCCAAGGTGACCAATTGATTCCTGCCAAATACATCCTCAGAGTTTAAAATGGGAACAATTATGCTTATTTGGAATTTTATTTCCTTCTGCAAAATACCAATCAGTTATAATTATTTTGTTAAATGGGATTCAGTCAGGATTAATAAGAGGAAAAGGGCAGACTTACCGTCTCTGCGATTAAGCCTCGCAAACCCAGCGCCATGGCTACTGGACAGCTCTGAAGAGCTGCTGAAGGAGGCCTGGGGCAGGGAGGATGCCAGCGGTGCATCACAGTCACCTGTCAGGGACACAAGATGGAGTTAACAAATAGACCATAGCTGGAGGGAAATAAAAGCTAAAAAAAAATCCTAGGACCCAGGACAACCATCTCTGTTAACTTTAAAAATTTTTTTAAATATTTGTGTTGTAGTATATAATTGACAAAGTAAAGGTCCTGAACACTTACTCAAATTTTTTGAAAAAGTATACAAAAGTCTATTATTTTTCTTTTTTTTTTAACTTTTATTTAATGAATATAAATTTCCAAAGTACGATTTATGGATTACAATGGCTTCCCCCACATACCGTCCCTCCCACCCACAACCCTCCCCTTTCCCACTCCCTCTCCCCTTCCATTCACATCAAGATTCATTTTCGATTATCTTAATATACAGAAGATCAGCTTAGTATACCTTAAGTAAGGATTTCAACAGTTTGCTCCCACACAGAAACATAAAGTGAAAAATAATAGATGATTTTTTTTAAATGATGATGAAATCAGATCAGACCTATTGTCATGTTTAATCCCAGTGAGAGTCAAGTTGGGAGTTGATAATTACTTTTTTTTTTTTTTTTTACAGAAGATCAGTTTAGTATACATTAAATAAAGATTTCAACAGTTTGTGCCCCCATAGAAACACAAAGTGAAATATATTGTTTGAGTACTCGTTATAGCATTAAATCTCAATGCACAGCACATTAAGGACAGAGATCCTACATGAGGAGTAAGTGCACAGTGACTCCTGTTGTTGACTTTACCAATTGACACTCCTGTCTATGGCATCAGTAATCTCCCTATGCTCCAGTCATGAGTTTCCAAGGCTATGGAAGCCCTCTGAGTTCTCCGATTTCTTATCTTGTTTAGACAAGGTCATAGTCAAAGTGGAGGTTCTCTCCTCCCTTCAGAGAAAGGTACCTCCTTCTTTGAAGACCTGTTCTTTCCACTGGGATCTCACTCGCAGAGATCTTTTGCCAGGGTGTCTTGGCTTTCCATGCCTGAAATACTCTCATGAGCTTTTCAGCCAGATTGGAATGCCTTTAGGGCTGATTCTGAGGCCAGAGTGCTATTTAGGACATCTGCCATTCTATGAGTCTGCTGAGTATCTCACTTCCCATGTTGGATCACTCTCCCCTTTATTTATTCTATCTGTTAGTGTTAGCAGGTACTAGACTTGTTTATGTGCTCCCTTTAACTCTTAGTCCTTTCATTATGATCAATTGTGAACTGAAATTGATCACTTGGAATAGTGAGATGGCATTGGTACATGCCACCTTGATAGGATTGAATTGGAATCCCCTGGTATGTTTCTAACTCTACCATTTGGGGCAAGTCCGCTTGAGCATGTCCCAAATTATACATCTCTTCCCTCTCTTATTCCCACTCTTATGTTTAACAGGGATCACATTTCAGTTACTTTTCAACACTTAAGAATAACTGTGTATTAATTACAGAATTAAACCAGTAGTATTAAGTAGAACAGACAAAAAAACTACTAAGAGGGATAATGTATTAAGTTATTCATTAACAGTCAGGGCTATGCTGATCAAGTCACCGTTTCCCATAGTGTCCATTTCACTTCAGGAGGTTTCCTTTTTGGTGTTCAGTCAGTCTATTATTTTTCACAAATGCAATTATCTGTGCCACTTCTTCCATAAGAAAGATATAAAATAGAGCTGTTAGCCTTCAAAACCCCTCATGTATAACATTTTCTTAATCCTACCACGTGGCTGGGTGTGCTACCAACCCAAGACCTCTTTAAAGTTGATGCTTGCAAACATGCATAGGCACTATGTGTTCAGTGTCTAAGCCTTGCTTGTGGTTAGAAATTTATATGTGCATCCCTGCACAGAACCCGCAGGAGCAAAGACAGCGGGAGTCTCTGCCAGGTGTTCAGATTACAGTTACAGCTGGCATCTCTGCCAGGTGTTCAGACTAGCATTAACTGTGTAAAGAAAGACAGGGCCCAGGAAAGGAAACACCTACAATGGTACACTAGCAAAACCTCACTCTGCAGTCCTCTGCATAGAGTGTATTTGAAAGATACTTGCTTAGAGTATGTGCACTCCTCCTTTTTAGCTGATATCTCTAGTGATTTTTCAACTCTGAGTCTCCAGCATGTTTTTCTCACTTTGAGACAATCCTCTTACTTGTGTTCAGGCATAAAAAAATGTCTGGGGGTTTAGGAGTGTCTAATCCAGATTACCTTACTATGTAACAATCAGGACACACAGGTCCCCAATGCTCCCAGAATCCACCACCTCCAAACCTGGGGAATGCTGGGACTATTTCCACTTTGGGTAGCTTTCCCTGGAGTGTTTTTTAGGTCCTACTGTGCCCTTAAATCCAATCCTGTAATCATTTTATCTAGAGGTATTCCACAGGTTTTCTCATAAGAAAAGCCAAGACACTCTGGCAAAAGATCTCTGTGAGTGAGATCTCAGTGGAAAGAACAGGTCTTCAAAGAAGGAGGTACCTTTCTCTGAAGGGAGGAGAGAACCTCCACTTTGACTATGACCTTGTCTAAACAAGATAAGAAATCGGAGAACTCAGAGGGCTTCCATAGCCTTGGAAACTCATGACTGGAGCATAGGGAGATTACTGATGCCATAGACAGGAGTGTCAATTGGTAAAGTCAACAACAGGAGTCACTGTGCACTTACTCCTCATGTAGGATCTCTGTCCTTAATGTGCTGTGCATTGAGATTTAATGCTATAACGAGTACTCAAATAATATATTTCACTTTGTGTTTCTATGGGGGTGCAAACTGTTGAAATCCTTACTTAATGCATACTAAACTGATCCTCTGTAAAAAACAAAAAAAAAAAAAAGAAAAGAAACTATCAACTCCCAACTTGACTCTCACTGGGATTAAACATGACAATAGATCTGATCTCATTTCATCATCATTAAAAAAAAAATCATCTATTATTTTTCACTTTATGTTTCTGTGTGGGAGCAAACTGTTGAAATCCTTACTTAATGTATACTAAGCTGATCTTCTGTATATTAAGATAATCGAAAATGAATCTTGATGTGAATGGAAGGGGAGAGGGAGTGGGAAAGGGGAGGGTTGTGGGTGGGAGGGACGGTATGGGGGGGAAGCCATAGTAATCCATTATTAGTACTTTGGAAACGTATATTCATTAAATAAAAGTTAAAAAAAAAGAAAATTGACATTTTCTAACAAGGAAATTGAGCTTTTAATTTTAAACACAGGCTTTCTGTCATATGTTGTGATATTTCTATGAAAGATGAATATTCACTCCAAAGTGTGCTGGGGCATACCAACCATTGTCCCCTGCGTCTGAGAGGTCTAGGGTAAACTTTGGCCACGCCCCTTCTTCCCTTCTATTCTGGGAACAAGAGGAAACCTCCAGGAGGTCTAACATGGGGAGACTTGTCCCACTTCTGGGCAAGGATGCTTGTTTTAAAGTGGGGATCACTCTTCTCTGGGAGAAGATTTTGGTTGCATGGGGCTCCTTAGAGGACACTCTAAGAGAGTGACCCTCCAACATGTGGACCCATCTACCAGATCTGTGAGCTCTGAAATTTCTCACATGTTTCCTGACTCCCTCTGGCTTGTCTCTTAAAAAACTTATGCAAGTTGGGCCTAAAGGGGGAGGTAAGGCCAAGAAATGGCCAAGAAGTTGGCACTTTTGCTCTCAAAATTCTCTAGGACCTTAATAACTTTACAGAGAGAAATGGCAAATGGTCAGAGGTTCCCTACCTCCAAGCCTTTGTCTTCCTCCAAGGTCATCTTTCCTCATTCTAAGTCTTCAGGCAGGAGAAAGGCCTGCAGCCTCCTCTGCCGTTCCTTTCCTCCACTCTTCTTCCCTCTTAGGAATGCTGTCGCTTCAGGAATACGACCTTTTACCTGCCCAGTCCCCCTTCCCCCAGTCCCCCTCCCCTCAGCAGAAGCCTTGACTCTGCCTCTCCCCTGGCTTCCTGGCCCCTCCTCTGTTCTGCCACTCTCTCCCTGGGTGCAGAAAGCTAGTAGAATGTTTACTGCTCTGGAAATCTCCGCACTTGGGACATTCTAAACTGCTAGGACAAGGCACTGTAAGCTTCACCAGGGAGCCTTTCTCACATCTTCTGCCCCCTTATCAGAGTCCATGGGGTGCTCTGCACCTCCCCCAAGAAGCAGCTTAAGAATGGACTCTGCCTGCCTTCAACCCCTTCCCTAGACCCCATCCAGGCAGGTTCAACCCCACTCTTTGTTTACCTCCCCTTTCTGTCCTCCCTATAATGTTTTCTCTACTGTAACTAGCTGCCTCCTCTCCTTCTTTGATACCTTAAATCCTAAAACCTAACATAATGGACTCACATCTTGTACTGCTACTTTATCTCACATCCAAACTCTCTCCTTCACAAAGATAAAACCTCTGCTCCAGCCATCTCCAGTAATGTATCTGGCAGAGCTAACCAAGAAAAAAACTCAAGAACAGTGTTAAGTCATGAGCAACTTCACTCCAAAAAATGTTCCATGTCTAGCCTTCTACCTTTGCGCCTACCAAGTCTAGTGGCAGCCAAAGTCTCTTTGCCAATATTTCATGGAGACAGAGGCTTGCCCACTCTTTTAACTTAACCACCTTGGTACCAAGAGGACTATCAAGTTCATTGTAAAGTCCTGGGAGGATTTTTAGGAATTCCACACCTAGGAGGTCCTCCACCCAGCAATGTCCCACAAAGGGAGTAGAAAGAAGATGAAGGGTCCCTTTCCAAGGCAACATTAATCTGGGAGGCCGGCACCGTGGCTCACTTGGCTAATCCTCCGCCTGCGGCGCCGGCACCCCGGGTTCTAGTCCCGGTTGGGGAGCTGCATTCTGTCCCGGTTGCCCCTCTTCCAGTCCAGCTCTCTGCTGTGGCCCAGGAAGGCAGTGGAGGATGGCCCAGGTGCTTGGGCCCGTGCAGGTGCACTGCATGGGAGACCAGGAGGAAGCACCTGGCTCCTGGCTTCAGATCAGCGCAGTGCACTGGCCGCAGCACACTGCCCGTGGTGGCCATTTGGGGGGTGAACCAACGGAAGGAAGAACTTTATCTCTGTCTCTCTTTCTCTCACTGTCTAACTCTGCCTGTCAAAA